>NW_020955285.1:1156797-1159263 GCF_003031625.1 Empidonax traillii | reverse complement strand
ACTAAGCTTCAGGCATCTCCTGAGCTCAGTTGCTGCATGACACAGCTCCTGATGTACATCCCAGAGCACCACCTGCTAAGTGACAGGCAAGTTTAGGCTGTTAGGGATAACTAATAGAACCCAAGCCGAATGCTTGAAGAAACAACAGCTCATTTTTAACCTAACTTACAAGTGGTGATTCTTTCCCCAGGGAGCATAGCGCCCATGAAACAAGAGCTTTGCAAAAAAATTAGTAAAACTTGTAGGTCAAACACTATCATAAATTCAAGGCATGTATCAGCTCTGAAAACCCTTGCTCCATAACTTACTCTGGAATATCAGGAGCAGTTATCTCTTTTCTATTCCTGCCATCTCTCAGTAAAAAGTCAGCTCAGTACCTGGAGATGCCACAAGCTCCGAAGGGTGGTAATTGATTGACTGATTGACTGAAAGAGATTGATTCTGCAAAGCTGCCAGATTGTTCCCCTTTCACTGGATCTGAAGGGGCTTGGACACAGTGTTTGGGGAGACTGGAGTTTTCTGAGGCATCGCTTACTGAAGTAATTTCCGTGGTTTGAAAAAGGAAGACCTCAAAGTCTCAACTAAACACGTCAGCGAGGTCCCATCCCTGAGGTGCCCTTTGCCCAGGCCTGGAGCGAGCAGCATTTTCATTTGCATTTGCTCTTACCTGCCATTGTCCGGGAGCTCTGGGGAGCTTCTCTCCTGAGAATCTGGTACGGCCTGAGAACTCAAATGAGAGAAACGTCAGGAACGGGTCGGGGGGGATCTCTGGTTTTGGCACAGTTGCCCCGGCACGTGGCCATCGCGCAACTCCCGCTCTCGTGCCGCCCTCTGGAAAGCGGTTCGGGAGCGGAACCCGGATCCCCGGCCCCAGAGCAAGCCCGGGTGCCCTCACCTGCTCCTCGGGGCCCGGCGCACACCTGCGGCGGGGTTGGGCAGCTCTTCCCGGCGTTCCCGCTGCCCGAGTCCTGGGGCAGGGGCAGCGCCAGCGCGGGGCGGGATCGGGATCGGCGCCGCCCGCGGTCGCGACTCCAGCTGTTTTTCCTATCTGTGTCTGGCTTCATTTGATACCCTTTAATTCTAGTTTTTGTACTTTAAGTGACAGTGAGGGATCAGTCCGTACTCTTCCCCTCTGTCCCCTCTGTTGATTTTGTGGACTTGCATTGCGTACCGGCTGAATCACCTCCTTTTTTGGACTGGTCTTCTTGGGGGATCTCTGTTCAGAAACTGCTCTGTGCTTCGAGTCCTTCCTAGTGCTCTTCTCTGCCCTTTTCCTGCTGTGTCATTTCTTGAAGCAAGGGAACCAGCTCTACATATATTTTTCACACTATGGACGTGCCTTGGATTTCCCCAGTGGTAGAATGATTTTATGCTTTGTGGTCTCAATAATTCCTACTGTAAAAATTGCCTTTTTTTTTTTTTTTTTTTTTTTTTTTTTTTTTTTTTTTTTTTTTTTTTTTTTTTTTTTTTTTTTTTTTTTTTTTTTTTTTTTTTTTTTTTTTTTTTGACTGCTGCAGAATGTTGAGCTGAATGTCTGTCTGGAATTATCTGTCATAACTTTTGACTGCTGCAGAATGTTGAGCTGAATGTCTGTCTGGAATTATCTGTCATAACTTTTGACTCCTGCAGAATGTTGAGCTGAATGTCTGTCTGGAATTATCTGTCATAACTTTTCACTGCTGTGTGGTGGTAGTCATCTCAGAGCCCTTTATTTTAAAAGTGAGGTCAAGTTGGTTGGCTTGTCTCCCACAAGCATCCTTAAGATTCACAGAGAATGTAAAATAACTAAAATAACTAAAAATAACTTTTCTAACCTCCCGAGAAGCATTGAGAACACTGTGCTGGTCTTAATTCCTGTATAGGTTAGAAACAGCCCTTGTGATTTATGGATGACTTGCCCATAGGAGGAATTTGGCACATGTTGGGAGCCTAAATACTGTTCTTCAGATATATTCTAGATACACTTCTCTACTGTTACCTAAAATACTTTTATTCTTGATTTGTATCCCTAAAACCTTTAGTGAAGATGAATAACTGTTCTGTGGTTTGTTTTTTTGTTTTTTTTCCTTCTGAAAAACCAAACAAAGAATGTTGCTTTTATTGGGGCAGGGATTGCACACATGGGTGAGGAGAGCAGAGGTACCTCTTTTCTTTATATGGCTGCAGTATTTGCACACTTATTGTCCACTGATTTAGGAAGTTCATGACCTGGACTTCTGCCTTTCTACCTTCTGCCTTCAGCTTCAGGGAAATCAACCACTCATTCTTAAAAAGTGACCGCCACATCAAACTGCAGGTTGTTTATTCTAGAGTGTTCACATCAGAAATTCTTATTGAAGGCATTTCAGTGCAGAAAAATATCTTGGGTTTCGATGAAGGAAAAGTGAGAATGCAGGCATGATTTTATTACTTAGGCACTGGGATGACCTTGGAACATGAAGGCTCCAGTCTTTGTGTCAAGTATTG
>NW_020955285.1:1061492-1155946 GCF_003031625.1 Empidonax traillii | reverse complement strand
TTTTTTTTTTTTTTTTTTTTTTTTTTTTTTTTTTTTTTTTTTTTTTTTTTTTTTTTTTTTTTTTTTTTTTTTTTTTTTTTTTTTTTTTTTTTTACAATATGCTTTAGTTCCCAAGTCCGATGATTCTGTTGCATTGCTTCCAGTGGTGTTGTCCTAGATCTCTACTGTAGGCTTGGAGTTTGGTCAGATGAATTAACCTTACATGACAAAGCAAGCCTGAGATATGAAAATAAAAGGCAAACAAAGCACCAAGAAAATAGAAAGTATGAGAGAGGCAGCAAAGTAGCCCTAGCACGATGATAGTCCATTAGAGAGAGATTTATAGCAAAATGGGACTCAAGAGTTTGATGTGGGCCTAGGTAGTTTTCTAAGGCAAAACCATGCCAAGTACTGATCAAGAAAATCCCTCCCCTCTCTTCAATGCTAGTGGAAGGAGACCCACCACTTGGCTCACAGCAGACATCTGGCAGCACTAGGTGATTACAGGGAGGTGAATGCTGTCCTCCCCTCTTAGAATACTTGGACTCCCACAACCTTTCAAGCCATGGCTATTGTTAGGAGTATGTAAAAGATTATCTGAATACCTAAAACAAAGTGCCTTTTTTTACATTCTCTTCTAATATCTTGCAAGCATTTAAATAAAAATTATGAGTCCATTATAGGAGAAAGATAAGAAAATCCTGCATTTCAAACACATCTAAGAGAGAAAAAATAGCTAACACATTTTATTGCCTCTAAGTGATTTTAATTTATGGCCTACCTTTAAAATCTGCATGCTAAGAATACGTTATTGGATATAATGAGACCCTCTTCCATTCAAGAACTAAACTATCCTGAAATAGTGAGGTTTTTTCTTCAAACCAACAATGAAATGAGTCATAACCACAAACAAAACCATTATAGATGCCACTGTAAAGTACAAACTCATACAGCACTTAGGTTAATTGATTTCTTCAGCAACTGAACTAAATTATTATTTGCTTCCCCCAACCCTCCACTTTATCCAATGATACAGCACACAATTCTGTGATCCATAATAGTTATGTTATATAAATTATTATAAATCCCTGTGGAAATGCTAATATTATGTGTGTGTGTGTGTGTGTGTGCATTTTCTTCATATAAATTATATACCATGGGTTAGAGTGCAAGGTACAGTCGTCGACCTTAGGAAAGAAATTCATTATAACTGTTCAGGAATTATTTTAAATTTTCTTATGCCTTTCCTAGGATTAATACGAAATTTATTATACACGTTGTTCTGTCTTGGTGTAGTATATTAAGGTTCTAAGACACCCTGGATCCAAAGGATATTCGTTGTGCCCTCTAGTGCCCAGTGCAGGGTTTTGTTTTTATAGCAGAAGTGAGGTCTCCACCAAGGACAAGTTTTTAATCTTTAATGAAAGTTCTGTTCTAGATGAAATGTTTTAAAAACATTTGTTGCCAGTTATAATAATCAGAAAGGAAAAACGATGCTAACAAATTGTTAGTGTAAGAGAAATCCTATTTAAAATCAGTTTTCTGTGGCTTTTGCAGAGAACACAGCCACTGGGAGAACAGTTGTAACCAGTGAGCACCGTGGTTCTGCACTGAAAAGGAAGAAAAAACGAGAAACTGAGAAGTAATATCCAACAGAAAATATATTTGCATTTGTCTGCATCCTATTATGTGCAACAATAACACTGTAGCTATTTTTAGGCTTGTTTTATCAGGTAATAAAGGTTACAGTCACTCTAATATTGGTCTATCTCCTTAGAGCAGAAAAGTTGACAGGCTTGTGCAGCAGGAAGGAAGGAAGCAGGAGGACTGTGTGACTTACTGTGAGCTGTTTTCTTTGCAGCCTCTCCTTATGGCAACTAGTAACAGAAACTGAAAATAGTAACCTCTGGGGTTAACAAGTCCATGATATAGTCTCTAAAGCAAGAGCAAATCATGAACAGGGATAGTGTCCCAGGAAACAATCAATTGTTTAGCTTATTTTTAAACCTTGTGATGTTAAATATTTAACACCATGAAAGTATATAAATGAAATATCTATATAATGCTTTTATCTGTTTGAAATTTAATTGCAGTTTCTGCTAGTAGATTTTTGCCAGGAAGTGAGTTCATTCAAATACCAATTTGTTACTTTCAAATTTTTTAGCATCTTTTGTATTTTTTGATTAACTATGTTGACCTGAGATACCCTTTCGAAAAGGGGCTGAAATTTCAAATCTGACTATGGACTCCGTCTTTGTGTGAAAAGCACATCAGACCTAGGATTTGTCTTCACATCTGAAAAAAGAGAATCTTTGCTTAACATGACTGTCTTTTTTTGCCCCATTCGTGATAGCAGAAGGCAATAGGAAGTGTCTTCACTTTCCCTCAACTTCTTGTGGAATTTTTCATGTAAATATAGAGTGGTACTTAAAGAGGTAATAAATAAGCAATTTGATTTCAGGGCAAGACACTTTATGGAGTATTTGAACTGATAGTGGCAATGTATTAGCTGTGATATTAAAAAACTTGGATGCATCTGAGCATATCTTTCTGAGAGGGTACTTTAAAATCTGCTGATATTCTACAGCTCTACCTATTTGATTTTGAACACTAGTTCCAAACAGAATATTAAAGGTTGGGTTTTTTTTCAGAGGAGAGGTGGAGAAGGGAGGAAGTAGATTTTCTATGCCAGTATTTCTTCCCTTAGATGAAACAAAAACTTGGACGAGCTGTTTCTATAGTCACTACGCATCAAAGTTACTTTCTATCCCTAATATAGGATTCACATTTGTAATTATGAAGAAAAGATAATATGTCATGTTAGCATTCTGTTTTCATATTCAAGTTGATGCTTCTGTAGATTTGAAGAGTGATACTGGAAAGGAGCCCAGCTGCTGGCTGAAGTCTGTTGTGGTGGGGGATAACATAATTCTGTACAACTGATCCACTGTAGTGCAGCAGCACCAGGTACATAAGGTGCTGCCGCTGGTGAGTCCAGTGATATGAGTCACATAACATATTTCAAAAGCAACTAATTTTAGATATTCTTTCCAAAAGAATTTTTACAGGTTCCTCTTACGTGACAGGGTACTTGTCCAAAACATCTGCTGACAGGTCCCTCTGGGCACCTACAAACCATATGGGGAGAAAGCCAGGAAAATGAAGAGGGAGCACTTGCTCGCTCAAGGTGCCATGACCTCATCCTGGCAAGGTTTGTTATGGGATGTATACATGACAGTAACTTGGAGATTGCTTTCTGGGTACTGTTGAGCCTTTCACTGACTTGGAATCAAGCTGTAATATGGGATTCAAGTCCTGTTCAGGAACATATCATCCTGTGATCTGAATGCTAGCCATCAAGGTAAAAGATTAATAAAAGGAAAATTGTTTTAACACACCCAGGTTCAAAATTAACAACCTGACATTGCAAATAGTATGCAAGTCAGGGGTGGTTGGCTTCAAAACAAATCCAGCTACTTAGCTTGTGTTCAGAAGAATAGTTTTATGCAGAGGACATAAGGCTCTTATGAATTTCAGAAAAAAAAAAAAAAGTCTCTCTAAGACTTCAACGGGAGCAAAGAAATGTTTCATTGTCTTTAGTGCCCTGACACCAATTAATTCAGCCAGTGATGAGCAACAGAAAAGGCAGAAGGGCGCTTGCCCGGCCGAAGTCCAGCTGAGGGTGCTGGAGAGCTGAGAACAGCACCGTGAAACGCTTTGAAGTCCTTGAGCCGCGCGGAGCAGTAGATGCACCCCCATACCACTGTGTTTTCTCCTCTATCGGTGAAGCTGCAAAACAAATAGGGAATTTTCACAACTCTTTCTTGCGTTTGCCAGATACTTATGTATGTGGATACTCTTCCTACAAGTGCCGTCTTTCAAATTTATTTCAAGACTCCTTTTCATCACTTAATTTCTGCATGGCTCTGCTGAGCAGATATTTTATCTCCACCATCCTTTCTTGGTCTGTTTTACACGTCAGATAAAGAACCTTGATATCCTGAGTTTCACCTATACATTTAACTGTTTATTTATGGAACTGATATTGTCACAGTTTTAGATACAAAGGAAGAATGATTATTTATATTTGAAGGATAGGCAAACCAATGCTTAGAGACTAAGGGAGAATCAGCAAAAAGATATAGGCACTTCCAGTCTGCCTATGTACAAAATTTCAACCCTTTAGACCTGTTGTGTTGGCCGATTTGCTATGTTTAAAATCTACCTGGAGAAAATTTTCTGACTTAGGCTTTGATATGGAGTTTTTCAGGTAATGATTTTGTAACGTGAAACACAGGGATGGTCCCTGGAGCCAGAGCTGGGATCCAAACTTCTCTTTGCACTAACAGGGCCAGCCAGCAGGCCACAGCTAAGCTGTGTGACAGCTGCTGCTGCCTCAGGTCTCCTCTGCAGCTTGGAGTCTCTTCAGCACGGAGGTTCCCTGCCTTCCCCCCATCCTCACCTCCTGCTCTTCTGCAGTATCAGGGGGTTTGGTGACTGAGGTGTCCTGAAACATGAAATCTGTGATTAAATCCTCTCTAGGGAGACAGGGTTTCAATTCCGGTCTTAATCATTGGGCTATAATATAGAAAGAGAAAAATAAAAAATTTGGCACGTGCACGCTCGGGAAAAGATATATGACAGCTTCTAGATATGGGAGTGGAGGACTGTGGGTAGCTGTTCACCAGGGATGTGCCAAAATGGTTGGGGAAGCAGATAATTCTAGACATATTCCTGATATTACTTGCTTTTGCATTGCTGTTGGCTAGCTCCAGGTAATCTGCCTTTCTGTGGCCCTGTGACTCCCAAGCCTGATGCCTCTATGCCCAGATGTCTATGTTGGCTCTTCTCTGTGAGCTGCCCTTCTCTGAATGTAGACTGCAGGCAGCAGAGGGGCTGTCCTGGGGGGCACCTGGGGCTTGGTTGGGGATCCTCTGGAAAATGGCTGCTTGAATCTCGACCTCTCTATCCCAGCCCAAGTGCTGCTGTGGACTGCTCGTGACTGCAGCAGGCCTAGGCTGTGATCCTCTTGGATAAATACTAGCTTTAATAATATTAATATATAATGTAAGCTTTTGCAGGACTGGAGCATTAACACATCTGGCAGCTATTCCTCCCCTCTCAGGATCCCAGTCATCAGAGGTATGAAAGAGTAGTCGTCACAGAGATGTAACTGCTGCCCAAATATGCCTCCTCTCCATGCACACAAAGGAGGAAGACATTCCTTCAGAAGGAGATGTTCTTCCGGTACACTTGCAGAACCTGGCTTGGTAAGCTGCCCTGAAAGGTGGCCTATTACAGTTTTACAGATCAAACAATACAAGTTTTCAGCAAATGGCAGAGTTGAGATACCTTAGAGTGATGTAAAATTACATATTCATACAGGTTGTCAATTCAATGATTTGCATGTGCTTAATGTTTACTCTTTGAGAGTTCTGGTTTGAGAAATACTAAGTTTGTTGCTATAATGTGAACTAAGCTCAGTTCTAGATCTGAGATCACCTAAGAGCACCTCAGGGTGCCCTACTACTTTAGATTGCTTCTAGCTTGGTCTACTTGGCATAGTTGGCAAAGACTAGTGTGTGGCTCAGAGGGGTCTGTCCCATGCACCAAGTGGCATTAATCATAGAGCTATATGCATACTTTTTTTTTTTTTTTTCTTTTCTTTTTCACACTGCTGTGGGATATCCCCATTTGCTCCCAGACCTTCTCTGCTAAAGGCAGAAGCACGAACTTGCTTCCCTGTAGCCCCCTAACTAGTCATGCAGCTGCCACAGCACCGTCACATTTTAGAATTACTTCCTTACTGTACATCTGTGCTGCCCTTTCCCCTCCCCCTTTCTTCTTTACTACCTGCAGCACTGCAAACCCCAAGAGCAATGAGCAGGGCTGAGAAATCCCCCAAACTCAGTTATCCGTGCAGCTACTCAGCACAGCTCTCACAGCACTGAACATGTGCGTTGCTTCCCCTACTGGGTTTTCTGACCTTTTCTGTGGCCTATTGTCGTTTAGCATCCTGTGTCACACCACCTCACAAGCCCAAGTAGTTTGTTCTGGGATTAACTGCTGTGGTTCAGGGCCTCAACCTGATGAGCAATGTAGCAGCTGCTATGCAGCAGTCAAAGCCAACAACAAAACCCCAAGTAGAAAATTAAAAGAGAGATAAGCTCCTTTCCCTCCCCTCTCTCTGCAAACTCAAACACTCAACCTAAAGGATTCTCCTACATTTTTGGATAAAGAAGCATCATGGTCTTCTGGTTTTTTTCCCTTTTAATTGATCTGTCCCATAACAGAATCCCTCACTACTCCAGTATTCCCTTGTGGGAAGATAGCATAGCAAGATATGTTTCATTTCTTCCCCCTTTCCAACCCCTGCAAGGGAAGCAGAATTGTATCTGGAAAATTATGCATTTGTGTTTGTAATAATTAACATAATTATGAGAAATTAGTTTGGTATCAAGGTAGGACAGTCAGGGGGATAAGTGCAGGACTGGGAAGCAAGAACACTTCATCTCTGCCACTGACAATCTCCTTGGCCAGGGGAAAGTTCCATAGACTCACTCCTGTCTTGAACATTCATTCATTTAATTTATCTTGATTTTTGGATGCCTGTCTTGAAACAGATAGGATGGGTGTGCCACATGACCACACAGCACCTGTCCCAGCACATTCCTTAGACACCTCTTGGCAGTAGGCAGTTGTTGAGAGTGAGCTCAGATTGAGCACCCAGAAACAGAAGGCTACTTTTGAAAAAAAAAGGCTTTAAGGCATTGGTGTTATGAAAATACTGACTGTCATGAATGCTTATTTCAAAAGGTTGGCTAATACCCAAGATGAGTCTTTCAGGAGAGTGAGGGGAGGAAGGGCACCCCCCCGGTTCTGCTGTCACTCTGGGAAATCACAGTCCAAAAGTTGTAAGAAGGCTGACAGAATTGTGCCACTCTGCTTGAGAAGGGCCCGAGGGTGACAAAGCTTGATTGCTCTGAGCTCAAGAATACCTTTGCTGTGACTGAATGTTGCTCCATAGCAGACCTATAAATTATGATGGTAGTTTAGAGTTGATCTTAGGAGGTCTTGCTGCTATAATATAGGGTAATCTCTTCAACTGAGTTTTTTTAACTGGAAGAAAGGATATAAAAAAATAAACATAAATAGAAACATGAGAGAAATGGGAACAGGAACATGCACTATGTGTTCCTGGGTTGTGTAAATGAATCATAGGATTGAGTTTAAAAAAATAATAAGGTAATAGAAACCTCTGTGGATAAATAGTCATCTGCTTTATTAGTGATATGATAGGATTTGAACAGGAACATTTAGCCTGGGACTAACAGAAGCCAATTTTTTCCCTTTTTTGTTTGCCTATCAAAACATTTGAACAAGATATGTCTGTGCTGCTTTCCTTCAAACATCTATATTTCACGGCAGACTTCAGACTTCTTACTTCATCTGTAGTAGTACACAGTACTACTTACATGCAGACTTGCATATAATTGAATACCTAATATGATGGGTTACGGATCACACTTGGATTCCTCTGGCCATTGCTCTAACAAAAATCATAGAACAGGCACTGAATTGCCTGCATAACCTCGTAGGTGTCGTTGGTTATGCTGCAGAGGCAATTTAGTCAAACCATTTCCCCTGGCAATACCTTCTGAAGCACAACAGTGTTTTCAGGCCTGCTGGAAACACGCCAAGTTTTTGCTGAGCCTTACACGTGCTGGGGCATGACTTCAAGTAAGGCTGTGTGAATACATTGCCTGCAGTGTTAACTAATTGTAATGGTTTCATCCCTTGTGATGTAGTGACTCATTTCTTTGTGTGGATGCACATGGCAGGTAATGTTCCTAAAGCTCTTCTTATGGTTTCTGATGTGGGTTGATACTTGACTTGCTAATGCCCATGTCCTCTCTTCATGACATTGCTTCTGGAAAGTATTGTTCTCTAAGACAAATTTCAATTTCATTTTGATTACCATATCCAGTCTCGTTGCTTGACTTGCCACCCTGGAACAGTGTAAAACCTGAAATCATTCTTTCGCTATGGTGAAAGGTCTCTGGAGAAGAATGATGTCTTAATAGTTCTCTGTGTATTTCATAGCATCGATTATTTGCTTTCCCACTTCTACAATACAATAGTATTTTGGAAAACTGCCTGCTTACAATTACACGCTGAGATTCATATAAAAATTATGAAAATACCATTTGTTTTTAACAGATGTGGGAATGCCTGTTTGTTCAGCACCTTGCTGAAAAATTTTTTTGTGCCCATATCATCTTCCCTCAGCATCATCTGCTGATTGCCTTCCCCTAAACCCCACTGAGATCTCTTCCAGGGGTGGAGAAATCTGTGTGACGAGAAGGAAACGGCAGTGGTCTAGGCAGATGTCAAACACGCATCACTTTTTCCTGGCCCCCAGCAGAACTCACAGGCGAGGGCTGTGCAGAAGACTAGTTTAGGCTGAAAGTGTATTGCACAACACACCTAACCCCTCTGCACTAGGGGACAGAGAGGCGTGCTGTGTAAAGGGGAAGATGGCTCAGAGCCAGCAGCATCTAGCAGAAATCACGTTGCAGCAGTTCTGCCATGTCTGAGAGACACTGCTCAAGAATATTTCCTCTGGCTTCTTCTGGAGTTAGAAAGACATATGCAGAGCCAAGGGTTGAGCTACAGCATGTGTGTGTTTGGGCTTTGGGCTTTAAGGACTGACTGCCTACAGATCCCAAGGTTGTGCAATATCATGTGCCAGATGTTAATAATAATTTTGGTTCTTAAACAAGAAGTGTGGGGGTGTGGAGAGAAATGATTGTAAGTGATGTCATGCAGTGTGAAAGAAGAGAAAGTGAGCCTTTGTTTCCCTGTGTGTGGTATTCCAAATAGAGCAACCTTTGCTGCGCTCAGAGATAGTACAGGACTGACAGGAAAACAGCTGTTGGCATGAAAACCAAGAACAAGTCTGCAGTAAGACCCAGAATCAAAACTAAATAACTTTCATGAAACTAAGACTGTGAGTCTTAGATGTAAATCTTCACTATTGGTAATAAATGAAATCATTGTTTTGTCAACAGAAGGGCTCACCCTAACCTGGGTACGAGTATTCCCTTACTCTTAAAATCTATGGAGTACAAAGTTTACGATGAGTTACCTTATGAAACATCAGATTTTACTCTTTGATAGCCTGTGTTTTTAAAGCCAGTGTATGCAGTCCAGGATATCATTTCTGTTACAGACATAAATATCTTAAACTTTACTGGCACTTTTTTCACTATCAGAAGCCTTCATACAGTTTAAGATGTCCTAGATTAACTTCAATTAAAATAGCTATGTAACAGTGTACATAATTACTACAGTCAGTCTAAGTACAGCTGCAATCATAGACACTTCCTCTATAAAAGAGAAGCCAAAAGATTTTTTCCAAATTTTTCATGAAGTTATATTTCAGTGTCTATATTCCAAAACTCTATCTCAGAAATAAAGCTATGTTCAGAAAAAGTCTCACATCTTTATCTCCTCTTTATAGTCTGAAAGATGGAAGGATGAGTTGAATTTGTTGAGATTTGAACCATCTCTGTCACTAAATCTAACATGAACCCAGTGACAGAACTTCAGTGGACATACCTCACCAATAGCTGCCTCTGTAGAATTTGATCCGCGAGACAGGCTAGTTTAATATTTCTAATAAACAATATTAAGACTCCTGGTAGTTGTCTCTATTACAAAACAAACAGATCCAAGACACCTCAGAACCTCCATCATCACTTTTATGGAGGAACTGTTGCAGAGGAGTTGAGCTCAGCTCTGTTGTATAGTGTCTTTTCCATGTAACTACTAGGGAGAAAAAGAAGCCTCCAGCAACAAGGTTTTCAAAGTATCCAACCTAATACTGAACCCCATGAGTCTGAAAATCTGATGTAGTGAATCGTTTGCATCAAACTGCGTCCTGATTCTGTAGCTTCTCGCTTTGCAATACTGGCCTGCAAAAGCTCTGGCAGGAAGAGCTTGTGAAAAAGTTGTTAAAAAGTCCTGTTCTTCCTTCCTTCCTTCTGTCCTTCCTCTCTTGGGCTGCTGCAGTAGTATCCAAGTCCTGCTGCATACTTTGCGATTTATTTGACTTTATATTTGCCTTGCCAAGGGTTATGCTGAAGGACTCTGAAGAAAAGAAACTTTGAGCTTGCTCAGAAAATGCAACAAAAATGGTAAAGGATGCATGAGGTGGTTAAAAAGGGACAGATCCTGAGGAGTCTGACAGCAATGTGGAGGCTGCTCCCAATGTAATAGTTGTGTGGTATCTTAGCATTTGTATTGTACAAGCTTTTGAAAAGGAAGCTGTAAGAGAAAGCAAAGCAACCACATGCATAATGAAATTACATTATGAGTAACGAAAGTACCACCTAGCCTGTGGGCCTCCCTTTCTCCAGGATCTGTTTGAGCCTTCATTTCCTTGTATTCTGTGACTGGGTGTCGTTTCATTTCCATGTCTGTTCAGAAAACTCTTCCCTTGTTGATGTTGGTGTCTCAGAACGAGACGTGAGTAGTGCCACTATGTTCACTGTGGTGACTTACCAAGGCAACATGTTGGCCAGGACCAGCCCAGGGCCACTACTTGCACAAGGATATCAAGGCTGGGTAGAGGCAGATAAAGGTAGAACAAGTGGGAGATGAGATATGGTGGAGCTTAGGAAAACCTTCAGGTGCTCCTGAGGCAACAGAAGAATGGTGGAAGCAATTGCTGCTGTTGCCCTGATGTACACACATCCCTGCCTCCCTGAGTACACACATCCCTTTATCAGTAACCCACCTTGCTTTCCAGGGCTTTGAACAAGACAAAGTTGGCCATTTGGATATCTTTCCTGAACCTTATGCATAACATCTTTTCCTTTAATTCTTCAGAAATTGAGTGAAGCTGTACAGTTCCCATTTTACTCATATTACCTACCAGTGCTCCCTGGGCCCAACATGGTCCCAGCAATGGGATTCTGTGTCATCATTTCCAGCAGGCAGTGTAGCTGACTACACTTGTATTGTGATTTTGAGTTTAATTTCTAAGAAAATACCAAGATCCGTAATTTTACCTCAAAAATCCAAACAACTATATCATACTGTCTGCACCAATTTTACCGCCTTCTTGTTGTCCTATTGCTTTAGAAGAGCTTTGCATGAAGACAGAGGTATTTCCTAGTAAAAGCATGAGGCTCAAGTTTACTGATGAGTGTAAAGTCTGACTGCCTTGAAATATGAGCACTCTGGGTTGGAATGGCTGAGTTCTGAGAAGAGAGAGGAAAAGCTAAAAAGTTCATCTCTTAAGAAATTAATTTATGATTTGAAGGAATCTAGAAGTGTGTGGGGAGAAAAAAATGGGATGAAGCCTAAAAAAAAAATTCTAGTAATTTATTTTGGAACCAAATTAAAAAAAAAAAAATGTATTAGAACCACACCATGTCCCTTTATTACAGGCTAGCACTATCTTTTAGTGAATGTTCTAATTGTCCTTCTAAAAAATTAAACCAGAATGGTTTCCTTTCTTCTCGGTATTTCTTGAGTTCAACTTACTTGTGACTGTTATGAGAACAAAGTCTGATAAGGATGTTTTGCGTGAAGTTATAATATATTGCTGATATGGTACAATTTATACAAATTGAACTTCTGCCAATCACTTCTGTGCTCACAGCAAAAAATTGAGTCTTGACTTCAAAGACAGATCAGAACTTGAATAGTGGTGTACTGATGGGCTGCCTTTTGTGTTTGTTTGTTTACATCGATGCAGTGTGCTAAGAAAACTATTTATTGAGTTTTCTGTAATTCATTCAACGTACATGTCAAGGTTCTGATTTCTAGGGGCTGCTCTAGTCCCTTTCAGACCTGGTTGAAAAGTTGCTATGACAGAGGAGCTAGGGATTTCCCCATCAAGGGAAGTCCCCACTCGATGGTGAAGCAAATCTAAACCCTTAAAGATACCTTTTGTTTAGAAGCACATGAAAAAGTTTGTCCTCTGGCGTATTGGCTCCAGGAAAATCATTATCCCTCCCATTCTATCTGTGTATTTAGGGGACTGGCTATGTTACAGCAGTTACAGGAGGCACCTTTGCTTGCCTTGTTGCTTCAGCTGTGTGCCAGGCATAGCTTATTCACACCCAAGTCTCCAATGAGTTAGTATGTAAGAATAAAACCAGTACCTCTCCAGTCACACAAATTTGGCTTCATTTTCTGTGATCTTCTTTTCCTTTTAGTCACTAAACGTATGTGCATATGCCTATACTTATATGAAAAGCATATACTCTCATAAGTAATAAAAGTAAAGGACAAACTAAAAGGCCTGCACAAAAGCACAGAATCCTCTTTTTTTTTTCCCCCCCCAATGTAGACTTGGTTTCTAAATACTTACGTTTAACTAACACAACAAAGATGAGGTAGCCATTTCCCCTCAATTTATATAATATGCATTTCCAAAAGGTCCAAAAGCTGGATACATTGATTGGATATAAAGCATAAAACCCCTTGAACTGAAATCAATGCATTTCTACTTCCCTGGCTGCTTGGTAGACTCAAAGATGCTTTTTATAGAGAGGGTTTTTCCTCCATCTCTAACTGTAGTTCTTCAGGTTTTTATTTGTAGGGCTTATACAGTTCCCTTTCTAAACAATTCTTTTCCTCCCTCCCATTATTAGAAAATTTAATTTCATGGAGATCATTTAGGAGACTCAATAACCACTGGTTTTCAAAATATTGCAAATATGTAGGAAGGTCAATTAGTTATGTAAATTTAGGGGTTCCCTGGCAAACTGGAAAGTAATCATCTCACATTTATGTAGTTCCATTCATTACCAGGGATCTAAGTGTTTGCCAAGTACACAGGAAAATGACCAATAATATTTAATATGCTGAATTATGGTATCCAGTCAGCTAGAAGAAAGCTATGAATTAAATTACACTTCAATTTTATTTCAAGTTGATTTCAGTTAGAATTTGATCCAGTTAGAACCTGTACTATTAGGTATCCATAACTAATTGTTTGAATTGACCACCACATTGACTTTTACAGCCAACATTTGCAAAAACTGACAGAAGATGTGTTTTCTTTCCTTCAAGGGGCAGAAAAGCAGTGTTTTAAGCTCACTGTTCCTGAAGGGAGGTTGACCCAGAGACAAGAGTGCTCCTGTGCAGATCCAAACCTTGTGCTTGTGTTTTGGCTTGCTTGATAACTCCCATTGAGATACGAATAAGGACCAGGGCTGTGGTGTGGAATTATTAATGAACAGTTAGTTTCACTGTGAAATGTGCTCTCAAGCAAGAGGAACATATTCTACCATCATTTTCTGGTAACCCACAGCACCCACATCCTCTGCAAGTGAGAGGCAATAGGTAACAAGGATGATAAAGGCACTGCGTACGTTCACTGAAACTCATAGGTCAAGATGAGTTTATTAATGATAGAAAAATCCTGAATGTTATCACTCAGCCCCCAATGCAGGGGAACCCCTCTTCCCCCCACCCAGTCTTTCTTTTTGAAGAGCATATAAAAGGTTGTGGACAAAATTTTGTGTTTGTTTTATGGTATCTGAATTATTCCACTAGTACAGTGCTTGATATTACTGTACTCTTGTGAGAAATAGATTATTCTTGCATTAGACTCATCACAGAGAGGAAACAAGTTGCCCAGCACTGTTCAGAGGAAGTCTGTGGCAAAAGAGCTTTGGCTATCTTGCACGTGACACAGATTTGGGATCATATTTATATCATTTTGTGCTTTCCTCCATGTTTTGAGTGGGAACTAATGGAAAAGTAGCAAAATGCAATGTTGTGAAGAGAAGTTTCTCAAGGATCAGACAACAGTCTAGTGGCAGCAAAGAAAATGGAAGTGGCCCTGCTGTGGAAAGTTTTCTTTTGACTCTCTGTGCTATGAGGAATCTGCTTGCTGGTTAGTGTGTAGAAATGGTGTGATGTTTCTTTAAACAGCTGAAATCATCTGGTACATTTCCTGATCTGAAATGATTTGAAAATCACTGCAGCCCCAATGAACTGATGTTTTATATCAGTAGCAAGTCATTTGTGTTCACCCTAGAGTGCTAATGGAATTCCTTTAGAAGATATTTGGCATGAACATGAAAGAAAGGCATACAGGTATCTCAGAGGTTTTGGAAAATGGTAAGCTGCTTGGTTACCCTCATCTGTATCTGAGAGTTGGTCATTCTCTTCAGTATTTCAGGGCAAGAAGAGACTGAATGTCCAATGATACCTAAAGTGAGGCCAATTTTGGTTGAAAAAGACTTTGACTTGCTTTTGCCATAGGCTTTTTTCCTGCTGGTAGTTTCTGGGACTTTCCCTTCCTGGAAGGTAGTTCTCTGTGGCTTGCAGCTTATGACAAGCTCTCTCTCCAGTGGCCATCTGGCACTCTCGGGAACTAAGCCAGCTTTCTGCCTCGTCTCACTAACTCCTACTCAGAAAAGTTTTCAGAGCACAGAAGAGTTGCAGATACAATTGCAAGGAGGTCACTTTTCTTAACCCAGCATAGCACTGGGTAGAGGTTTTCCGTTCTTTGGGTGTGGGTATGAATGCTTTTCACAGTCTGGTTGGCAGGTTCAGTGTGGCCAGTTAGGTAGTGGAGAAGGTGACTGTTTCTTCTGTTGGCTCCATATTGCAAGGTGTCAGCCTTCCACATGAAGGGTGTTTGTGTCCGTTTTTGCACTTCTATTCATGTGGCAAAAATACTGGCAGACTCTTCACTTGCCACACAGCTACTTGTTTCCCAGAAAAAGCAACACATTCTGGCTGGTGAAAGACACGTTCACCTGTCTGAAGTCTGAAAGTAAATCCTTGTTTGTTGCTAAAAACTGGCAGGTGCCTTCAAAAAGGACATCATGAATGAGGCAACAGAGATCTCCAATAATCTTCCCTTAGAATGGGGTCAGTTGTAGAGGGGGAAACAGAGCGGTGGATGGTGGAGAAGAGTCAAATCTGTTGCGGGGGTTTTGGTGTGGTGATTAGAAGTAGCTGCTGTTTTCACCCATGTGGTTTCACCCAACGGCGCTACACATGGCAGAAGTTATTTGAAGTCATAAACACATTTGAACAAACCAAGCAGCATTTACTCTTAGTATGGCATTTAGTACTCTGACTTGTTGCCTAGCAGTTTGAAATAAGTTATATACTAAAGATTGGTGTGGTGACAATAGCCTCAGACTGTGTGTTAGGCCAACCAAAAAGTGCATTCTGATGGCTCTTGCAGAGCTTGATTTGGGTCATTCACTGAGGTAAAACAAAGTATGGTCATTTGCCATAATTGCGACCTGGATCTGAGATGTTTTTTCACTGAGATTTTTGATGAGTTCAAATCTACAATGGAGCAAGACTCAAGGGCAGGGACTACAAACAGATTACAGCTGAAAAGGCTTGACAGGAACACCTGTGCATTGATCTTGCTTTGCTACCTAGTACAGGAGCATATCTCTTTGCCATGGGTCTAAGTATTTCATTGTAGTCTTTATTCACTGCTTATTTCATCAAACTGAAGAGGAGAGCAGCATAATATTCTGTGAAAGTTAAATCTGAAGCCATGTTTCTCCAGGCAGGATTGGTGTGACTTAAGTCATGTTCAGTCTCTAACTGAAATTCATTTTTCTGCTTTATTGTCTGTTTTAAAAATAAAAATAGTTCCTAGTGCAAAACAGCAAAATAACTTGTTTTACTCTGAACAGCACTTTTTCCTTGTAGGATTTTTGATTACATGATTGATTAAAGTTCATTTTTTCTTTGATAATGAATTGACTATAAACTATCCGTGCATGCAAAAGAAGATAATCTTATAGTTGAGATGCTGAGATTCATGGTCTTAATTTTTAATTTCTTCAATTTTCATATTCTTCACATAAAAGTCAGTTCCTGATTTAGATTGTGACAAGGTATATTGACAGACACCCACAAGAAACTATTAATACAGATTTTTTTTTTTTCCTTATGGCTGTTTCTTAAAATAGGGGGAGAAAGTAGTAACTTTGCATGGATTAGTACCTGTGGCATAAGGATCTAGTGCAAGATTTTTATCTCAAGATCCAGTGTAGAGACAAGGAAGGAAGTGGGATGTCAACTGAGAAGCTTCAGGACCTGATTCAGTTACAGAATGTGTAGGTTCTGAGTTACAGTGTTTGTTTGAATCTTAATTTCATCACTAACACAAGAGAAAAGGCAAAACTGGAATTATGGGTGAAAGAATCCATACTATGTAATGTGCATCCACTGAATCACAGCTAAAAAAAAATTTGCCCTTCAATGCAATGATCCAAAGTAAAAAATATTGGTTGTAGTACTTCAGTGCAAACAAAAGATGTCACTATGAGATGCAAAAAACATTGAGGTAATTAAAGTTTGTTCTGAAACTATTCAGATCATACCATTATGCTATAAGAGTGATTATTTTTAGTTTCTTTCTTTCTACAAAGGAAAACCACTGAAGACACTCTGTGAAACTCCTTCATCTGAAAAAAAAAAAAACACCCAAGCACCCCATGTTCTGATTTAGAAAACTCCTTTCTTGATAGGAATGTTTATAGAAATGCTTCCAAGTTCCTGTAAATGCCCCCACATTTCACGCATCATATCACGTGAAGCTGTTCTGGACCCTAAAGAAAATGTGGGTGAATCATTAAACCAAAATGAAAGAAGAAGGATACGGAGAATAGAAAGTTTGTGAGTTGTGAAGACAGAGCATAGTATGAAGTGGAACAAAAGGGGAAGTTTCAAAGCAGAAGATAATAGAGAAAAAATGACACCAAATGAAGAGATTTCCTTCTGCCCTCATCCATACCTCAGTGGGGTTAAAATAAATGCAGCAGAACAATGTCTTGTGCAGTATGTATCTCAATTTTCATGATCCCATTGATGTCAAACTCCTCTTGACTCTTCTGGAAGTAGGACTGGACTCATGTGTTGTAATCAGGCTGAGCAGTAGGGCAGCATTTTCCCAAAAGTAACATTATTAACAATAAAGATGCATCTGCAGACATAGCCACATTCCTTCCAAGGTCAGCTGGACTGACACTCCTGTTCTGAGTTACTTCCTCCAGAAGTACCTCCTGGACTAGATCTGAAAATTATTTTCCAGGCCAGCTGTCTCTATCCTAGCTTTCTTGAGAGTTTCAGCTCTCCTCTCTGCTTCTCAAGTGTGATAGAGCAGAAGGTGGTTGTCAGGCTTTTCTCAGTCTTTATTGAGGTCAAGTCACCAGAAGCACAGGCCATTTTCTCAAAACCAGTATTTGGCAGAAATGTCATCTCTGCATGCATGATACTCTTTATCCCTGCTTCCACTTCTGACTAGGCATCCTCTGCTAGACTACCATGATTCTTGTATGATTCTTATACATATTTTTCAGTCTTTGCTTTTTGTGGTTTTAGTTTATTTTTCTTCTTTCTGAAATGTGAGCATAAGATTCAGAGAGGAGGTAGTTCATGGGAAGAAATTAATTGTCCCTCTGTTAGTCCTTTGGGGAATCTTTTCAATGCTCAGTACAACTGAAGACTTGCACTGATTTCTCTGTGAGTCCTCTCTGCTCTGAGGAACCTCCCCATTTAGGGGGAAATCCACATTCAGCCACAGCTGGGGGAGTCCCAGGCAGCTGGATGAGAGAGGGATGTAAAGGACCTCGAAATTGCTTCAGAGAAACTAAGGCATCTGTGTAGGCAATCTGCAATGCATACCAACAGATGTAACTGAATTTGGAAGACCTGAGATTTGAGAGCTAAGCCTACTAGCTTAGCCTAATTTCATCCCATGATGAAACAAGCTGGCCACCTTGATCTCACTCCCTGGAAATAATGAGTCTGGAAAACTGGTGAAAGCTAGCTGTGGGAAGTGGTGGGAACTTTTGCCCATAAAGCAGTAGGGAAAAGCTGAGTAAACATGTTGGGATTTCACCAGGTGAAAGAAGAAGAAAAGAGGCCTCCGATGTTTGCAGAATTAAAAAATAAAGGTTAGTTTCACTAGTTGGGATGTAGAAATTTCATATACCACACTGGATCTCAGTCTGGTGAGATATTATGCAGGGATACATGGGCAGGTACAGTGTGAAGGGAAGCGGGCCATGTAGCTCAGCTGCTTGTCAATATATCTAGAAGTCAGACCCTTTCTTTCAATATTTATTTCCAGGTCCAATTTTGATTACTGGCATTATGCCATTGATCTAACACATCACTAGGTCAAGTTAACTGTGGACATCATCCTACACTGTGTTTAGGGTGAGAATTTATATATACACTTGCCTCCATTTAAGCAGTTTGTTCTGTGAGAACACTCAGAAAACTAAGCTGGTTTGAGCCTATCCAAATAAAGTTGGTTTGAGCCTATCCTATTTCTTTCACGGGATCTTCAGACCACAATATCACTATCTAGCTGAATGGTAATGGAAGTGTTAGTGGTTTGATCTTAGTAAAAAAAAGTAAGATCACTGTACTAAAAAAAGTACAGAGCTGCTTTTTTCCCATCTTATAAAAATTATAAGGTAGGTGACAGCAGAAGATGTATTAAAAAATATTCAAATGTTGATAAAAGTGTTGATGAATTTTGGATCCTGTAAGAACTTCCCTGAAAGGTAAAAAGCACAGGTTTCTTGTATTTTCATTACCTTGACACCTCCTTAAATGAATCAGGTATGTCATCTGCAGAGTGTAGTGTTACATTACTTAGATTATGCCATATAGCATTTAATGAGAGCAAGCTCATTAAATCAAATTCAGAAAAAAAAAAAATCTAAAAGTCAAATTACTTCTGCTTCTCAAGAATTTTGTATAGTATGTAGAATTTCCATTTTTTAGGCTATTTCTATCATTGCCACCTTTTCCTAAAATTTTTACATGTGTTTCTGTATAGTAAGTTGCTACATGATATATTTATAAATGTACTTTAGTTGCCAATTCTCATTTTTATTTTCTAGCAATTTTAGGATATCCCTCTGTAGCTGTTCTTTCCAATTACACTATTGTAAAATCTCATATATAGATGAAGAATCTTCACTGGTTAAATAAATCTCTATATGTGAAGAGCTTCTTTTTTTTTCTGGCCATGCATCAGCATAGTCCCTTCACTTGGCACTCATATATTCCAGTAGAGGCATATGTAGACATATCTCTGTCTACATGTGCACTGGATGCTGATTTATAAAAAACATGTTTTAAAATAAATCTACTCAGATATAAGTGTTAGGGAGCTCATCAGAACTCTGAATATGTACTGTATTTATTAATAGCTTATTGATTTCCCAGGGTGTCCAGACTGAAAATAAATATTGTATGGTATTGTGCCTGGAAATTAGAGTAAAACTTATCTGCAGTAGGCTTTTTTTTTTTTTCCCCCTTCTTTGCAGTACACTTCACCATTGCAGTAGATTTTTTACAGTATACTCATTTTACTTGACTGTGGTAGAAGAAGGGATGCATCTGCTCTAGTAAGTAAATAATATTACACTGTTTAATTTGGTAGACAATTATTTGAATTGTGCAAGCATTTACAAATCTCAGCCAGGGTACTGTAGAAGCAAATTATATTTGGAAAATGTGTAATTCACAGAAGTATTATAGTATTTAGGAATACTGTACAGTACCATAAAACAATACAAGGACAAGATATTATTAATTTGCATACAATTTATTAAAACTCGAATTTTTACTGAGGTATCGCAAAACCCTTTGCTGTAAAGGGGGTTCTCTCCTCTTAGAGCTTACAGTCTAAGAGTAACCCAAAACTGCAGTAGTGTAACTCAGTCTGGTAAGAAAGAGGGAACTTGAATTGATCTCACTGTTGTCATAATTAGGAGGCACAACAAAGGACCAGTTTACAGGGAAATATTAAGGCATGCATAGGTAGGATAGAAGAATATACAATGGTGTAGATCTCAGAATTTGACAGGTGGCTGTATCACGAGTTCTTTGGAAGGACCCTCTCATACTAAGCGTTTCAATAGCAAGCAATATAATTAGTAGATTAGGGCTAGACCTTGATGAGTCCTACAGAAAGAATACTGGTAGGATTATAATTAATATGATTAAAAAACCTCCAAGAATAAGAGGTATCTCAAGAAAGGAGATGAAATAATAATATTAATGTAGAAAGTCTGGCTTTGCTGAAACACTGGTGTGGTGCAAGACTGTGTTGCCAAAGCTAGGAAAAAAAATTACTGGGTGAGAATGATTAACCATATTAAGCTTACACTGGTGATTACACATCCACAGTAAGTTGTCAGAAAGACAGGCTGAGTTGTTAGCTTGGCTAAAATGATTCATGCCTAGAGCTGAAATGTGGATTTGTGAACGATAAGCATGAAGTTGTTAAGTGCATGGGGGGAGTGATTATTCAGAGATAAGGGGCAGAAGAAGCTGAGGGAACCAAACCCAGGGTTTGACAGAACACCCTGCCTCCCTTGGAGTGGAGTAAAGTTGCCTCCAAACATCTTGCTGCTCTAGAGGATGGAGGAGAATTAGGAGAGAATGGAGACCCTGAAGCCAACAAGTGTGAAATTTTCAGAAGTGACGTTGTAGTTGTGCCAAGAACAACTGGCAGACCACGAACGAGAAGCCTGCAGTGCTAGAACTGTAAGCTTCAGTTAAGAAGTCACTATAGACAGTGGTGAAAATAGTTCAGTTGAACTCAATTGCTAGGAACTGAACTGGGGAAGGCCTGAGATGTAATTAAAAATCCAGCCCTAGACAGTGTGCTCAGAGGTGCCATGTGCAAGATACTTGGAGTATCCAACATCGTTTGTTAGGTGTACTCACTAAGTAGAGACCATTGTACTAAATAATTCTAAAAGAAATTGAAAGAGATGTTGAAAATTGAAAACTGCTAGAAATAATTGATAGAGTTCTGAAAAAATACATTTTAAAGTCAACAGGAAGAACTGTGTTTGCATTGCACTGATTTTGAAGAGACAAATACGCTGCTTATATTTCTATCAATTTCTTGAATGTGAATGTTGGCCATAATTTTAGGTATTTTGCCTTATTGATCAAAATTATGTTTACCTGCTCCCTAATGAATCTTATTCCAAGAGAGATGAGAAGAGAAAAAACTGTAGAAGTAGCAGAAATAAGGACTGGATATGATCAAGGTTATTTGTGTGGGAAAGAGAAAGAGACAGACAAGAATAAGGTTAAGAAAAAAGAGAGAGGGAATGATGAAAGGAGGTGCAAAATAGACCAGAAGATGGAATAGGGAAGGATCATGATAGAAAGAGAAGATGATAAATGAGGAAAGCAGATGAAAACTTACACTTGTGAGGTGAGAAGAAGGAGAAAGTGAAAGAAAAGGCATGAGCAACTGAAGGCAAGCTAAAATGAGGAGGAAAATCACAGTGTATTTAATCAGTTATCACTGGAAAGAAACTGGTGGCTTCTGGTATGATTTAGTACATGTTCCATAACATCCTGAAAGTTCTCAGCCAAAAAGGAGACCCACTGTATTAAACACTAAATAGTTGTAAAGACTAATTTTAACACTTTTTCTCTGCTGGGCTTTTTTTGAGTGAAATCAACCTCTTCCCACAAGTATCTTTTTTTTTGATCACAAATTCTAGCTCTAAGTTTACATTTGCCTTTTTCTTTTATGAATATTATTTTTTTTTCACCAGAGGAAGATGGTTAAAAAGAATTTACTTTGTTCTCAATTATTTGTTCACTCTCCAACTCTCACTTTATGAACCCATGCTCTAACATTAGAAAGTTCTTCTGCTGATCATTACTGGAATGACTGATCTTTCTACACAGAAACATAGCGAAGCTACCTTTCATCTTTTCTTTCTAAAATGGTATCAAGAAGCTGCTGTCAGTATAGGTTCGGTTTGCTTCAATCCTGTTAATTCCGTCTTCATTGCCTGTGGTAGAAGATATTTTTTTTATTTCCCTATTCAGGCTGGAAGTCTTTTGGAAATCACCAGAAGATTTGTTTGAATGTGATCTGTATCTCAGATACAAAGTTAACATTTTAGAGCTAACTTCAGGGTAGAAGACTGAAGGGATAGATCTGAATGATGAAATGAAACTCAAGAGTACTTGGAACACTGCAAGACAACAAACCAAAATCAAATATTTTAAGTTCTAATTGGAATGCACCCAAACCCAGCAAAATGTTTCAATCAGGAGCAAAGGGTGAGAAATGCTTTGGGAAGTTCCAGCAAAAGCTGAGATTTGATTAAAACTAATCTTGAAGTTCCCCCACCCACATGTGTCACTTGATATTCAAAAATACTCACAGAAAACAGAAACTGTATGGAAGATTTTAGTTTCAGCTGCATTTCCTAGCCTAACTTGCAGGACCAAGAAGAAATGACAGAAGTTACTCTCATTGGTTCTCTTAGAAAGTGGGAATCTCTTTTGAAAGGCTGCAGCATAAGGGAAGATATATTTCTTAAAAGGCTGAAGCAGTACAACTTGTTGTTGGTGGGGTTTTTTAAATTTCTGCTTAAAGCCCTCAATTTATTCAAAAGAGTGAATGTCCAGTTTTGCTTTGGAAAGATATAATAAAATATGGGAAGTTGTTAAGATCCTCATAATTAGATGAAGAACAGTAGGAGGGAGGAAACAGTGTTATGCCCATTTTTCTGAGGTGCAGTCTTTCGCTTTTAGATATTTTTATCCTTTAGACTTCAATAGGTAAATAGATACAAAAGGCAGCTTTAAATAAAGAACTCTACTTTCAAAATGTAAATGAGATGTCTCAGAGTCTTCATGTATTCCAACTGAAGTATGTTGTCTAAATCATATGAAACTCTGCACTCTAGACCTACTGAAATGTAGAAAACAACACCAAGTTTTATGAATCTTAAATCCAGTATCTTTGCTGCCACCCTTCCTGTAATCCAGTGGTAAAGAGGTGACAAGAGAACTGGAAGGAGAGCTAAGACCATGGAATTAATATTAATTTTAGCTTACATAAATTATCTTTTTTATTATTATTATCTGAGGAGTTTAAGACTTTTAACAAAAGGGGAAAAAAAAGGCAAAAAAAATCTGTGAAACTGTAGAACATTGTGAGTCACCAAAAACTGCAGGAAAAATGCAAACCCACACAAAATGGTGTATAGATGTAGATATAATACTAACATAAAATTCAGATCCCTATCTTAGGTCCCTGATTACTGAAAGAGAGGGATGAATGTAAGAGATTTGATGTACAAAGAAACTGCAATGTTTAGATACAGCTAGAATATAGAGGTTTACAGAGCTGGTTAAGTAAAAGATGGTACATAACAGTGAGACTGAGCTGAGGATGTTTGTCTTGTCATGAGGACTGAGAATGTGGAGAAGTTTTTTGGGAGAAAGGCTTGAAGTTCTATCTGTGTTACTTTTAAAGCTGATGGCTAGACAGCATGAGAAAATACAGAAACAGGGTATTCATTAGGAAGACA
Source organism: Empidonax traillii (assembly GCF_003031625.1). Classification (NCBI taxonomy): domain Eukaryota; kingdom Metazoa; phylum Chordata; class Aves; order Passeriformes; family Tyrannidae; genus Empidonax; species Empidonax traillii. Next base: position 1,132,580 of record NW_020955285.1, on the reverse strand, counting down.
GAGGGAAGGTCCAAGGAAAAAACTTGTGAAAGGCCAGGGCTAGTAGGGCAGAGCTACAATAGCGGCTTTTTTATGTGAGATCTCCCTTAGCAATAGGTGATACAAGGGGAAAAGAAGCGGAATCATTGAGTCCAAGACTTAGCTGAAGTTGGAAGGGATCTCTGGAGGTCACTTAGTCCAAGCACCTGCTCAAAACAGGGAGTACATTACAGACAGATCAGCTTGCTCAGGCCTTGCCCAGTTGGGGTTTTGTTGCACACAATCTCTCTGGGCACCTGTTCGAGTGCTTAACCACCCTCCCTATGATGAAACGTGAAAGTCTAGAGGACCACGTTTGATGCTGGAGAATGTACAACCATTTTAGTTTAAAAAGATGACTTCAGCTTAAGGATAAAGTGCCAGAAGTTGTCAGTGAATGAGATTTCAGAACTGGCAGGTCAAAAGCAATTTTGTGTAAGCCCTTAAAGTATGGCACAGAAAGAGCTGACACTTTTTTAGAAAACTTCTATGAGCTCTAGAGATAAGAGAACCTATAATTTACTTACACTGGTACGTAGAGAGTTAATGCTTATGTGATTTTGCAGATGCTATCCCTTTCAGTGGTTGACCAATTCATATTTATGACCCAGGTTTTTGTCCATGTTTGTCTGAAATGTTCATGGTCAGATATCTTTCCCAATGTTCAAAATATTCTGGGGAATCAGAGCCAGAATTTAAAAGAAAGATTTAATTTAGCCAGAATGCCTTCAGCCATGGGTTTTCTGTTTGGAGGTTCTTTTTTGGCTTTCAAAATATAAGATGAAATGCTTTATAGTGTGCAACCATCACCCAAAAACAAAGTGTATAAAAATATTGTTGATTTTATTGAAAGTAGAGTTAGGCTGATACACTGCGGTTTTGAAAATTCTACCCATAGGTGGCAATTGAAACTACTCAGAATATTGACTGTGATGGAAAAAAATGCATAAGTAATAATATTTGAGACTGAGAGTTTCATTGCACAACCTAGTAATGCCATGTACTTGTGTAGGTGCTGGATCAGCTCAGTTTTCTCACCTCTGTGCCACACACAGTGTCACACCCTGCTCAAGGCAAGGCAGAACTACTTTATTATCAGAGTTACTTTTGCATCAGGGAGCTACAAAATGATGAAACAGTAGCTTGAATGTCACAAGTGCACAAAAAGCATGCAAAGCATGTAAGCAGGCTGACAGCTAAACGGCATTCTGGATGTTTATTCAACTGCTAAGTAAAATTTATAATAGAAGTAGTAGATTTCAGGCCCTAGGAAGAGACTTGCACCTGTAAGTTTAAATTACCTGCTAGACTGTGCGTTAGCTCCTTACAAGTTTGTGCATCTGGACTTCACTGTAAAAGGATCAGTGAGTGCAGTAGTGTTTCAAGGTCAAAATCCAGTCAAGCTGATGTTTGGATGCAGCTAAGGTGGGTACTTGGTTTCAGAAACTGGATAGTTTTCTTCTGTTTCTTTATCTAGAATTAACTTCAAGGCCTGTCTTTCCTTTCCAAGTAGTGTAGTGCTTCTGACTTTGCTGCTGCCCACACAACTGTCACCATTTCTCTTGCGTTTTTGCTGAAATAGCGACTTTCTCTCTGGTCAGCCACCAAACTAACATCACAGTATGGTCACTGAAGGCTCACTAAAAAGAGATCTGTGTCTAAAGACAAGAAGAGCCAAAAGCCAGTTTAAATGTGACTGTTCTGAAATCACCATGGAAGAATTCCACCTCCTGTAGGAACAACTGACATCATCATTTGCATTGAAAAAGGGGGTTTCCCCGGATTTTGTCTCTGTGCAGCTAGTAGGTGTGACCAGCTAAAGGAGGTGAGATTTGATTCAGTTCTTTGTGAAGAAGTTGTCTTTTGCAGCAAGGATTTCCATGCCTTGACCCAGTGTATATAGGAGCACTCCCTTTGTTTCACATTATATTCCAGTCACTCTGAAAGTGGTGAATTTGCATAGAAAATATGAAGGGACGTGATATTCTGGAGAAAAATTTCAGAAAGGAAAGAAGCCATCACAAGCTTTAGAGATTTGGTTGGATTTATGCTATCATGTACATGAAAATAAGTATATTTATGATGGGAAACACTGAAGATGACAAATGTGAAACTGCATTACTGGAAACATTTTACGGAGTAGAACTGTCCTTGAGGCATTAATTCATGGAGCTGAACAATACCTTCAGTGAGCTCAATGAACAGTAGATACTGCTGTATATAAAAGGTCCTTATTTTGAGTCAAAGTTGAAGAACAAAGGGACAGTTATGTCTGGTCTGACTGATCAGCTGACATGTCCTTTTAGCCCTTTTCCAGTGGTAGCTGAGAGCAGATGCCTAGGGGGGAATCAGAAGGTAAGGTAAGAATATAGTGTAACTTTTCCAGAATCTTCTTCTGGCCTTTAATAATGTGTAGCTCATGGATGTCAATTGCTAAAGGATTTCCTGTTTAGTGATATCTTTTATGGATTTTTCCAGTTGCTTATTAGCCCATGCAGCATCTTTTTACATACACACTTGAGCTGCAAGGATTTCCAGAGTTTAGCTCAATGTATAAAGGACCACTTCCTTTGTTCCAGCCTGCCCTGTGCAAGTTTTCTCTAATGCCCCTTAGCTCTGTCTTTGGAAAAGAGACTAGGGACAGCTCATTCACTTTTCCTATGGTACCTAGTCTAATAGATCTCTAAACACATCCTTTGTCAGCCTTCTTTTTTTGCATGATGGAGTCTTCTATGTCCATATCTTACTGAACTGCATGTGATATGTGTACCTGTGAATTATTCTCAAACTCCAAAGCTTCCAGTTAAACAGGCAGTTTGGAAGGAAGATTTAAGATCTGGTTTTCCCCTTAGAAAATATGGATTAATTTTAAATAATATATTATTTTCATTGAAAATTATTAATTTGGTGGTAAAAACATTAAAGATTTAACAATACTCATTTTCATTTTTCTTCATCCCACTGTTTCCCATAAGCTGGTTTGGAAAGAAGATATTTTTCTTTACTTGAAAGATCAACTTAATTTTTATACTGGAAACAGTTTATCCAGAAAAATATGGGCACTTCTCTGGGAAAAAAAGGTCCAAAATCAAGCTCTTCTCCATGGCTGCTTTCATTCTCAGTGGCTGAAGCGCAGACTCTTGGAGGGCAGAAGTGAAGGTAAAAGGCAGACTTTCAGAAAAAGGAAAGCAAGCATTCACCTGTAACTAGTGTTTGAACCATCAACTCTTCATGTTTTTTTCTTCTGACATGTGATCTCTAGAGAGTGGAAGATAGTAAGGCTTGGAGCTGTGATGTGCAAGCAAGAAGGGGACTGGGAGAAATGGTGAGTTAAGCGAGGGACAGAGATTAAGGGGAAGGATAAAAGGGGAGTTGAATAAATATGCATGGCAGAAACAGGGTAATCTTGCTTCCATGTATGCAGAAAACCTGTGTTTTGGCTGTTGTATTGAGTAATGATTCATCGCTGCGACACAAAGAAAACAAATTTACACTTTCTTTCTCGTTTCACGTGGGCAGAGGAAAACAGCTTCTCAATTTTAAGATTTAGCATTAGTGTTTTCAGTAGAGAATCAAGTATGCATTGAAGGTGCCAGACTGCCAAGTACGCCAGAAGGTGCACAGAGACCGAAATCCTCTGTGTAACCACAGAAAGGCTGAGAGGCAGCAGCCTGTAGACTGTAGACTTTGCAAACGCAGACATACAGCAGTCTTGTTCTAAGGGGATCCTTCCTTCCCTTCCTCCCTCCATCCTTCCCTAGTACTAGAAATGGGTGAATGACCTCTTCTGTGTCAGCAACTTGTTGAAAAACTTTCAGATTTAGGGGCAAGGGATACAGATCTGTCGATTTCAGTGAATGTTGCACTTGACAGACTGCAGCTAGCTGACAGTCACTTTTTGGTTTCCAATAGAACATAAACTACACTGAGCTTTCCCAAACACAGAGACATATAGTAGTTTGATTTGATTCAGTAAAACCAACCCTTTTAATGAACATTCTATTTTGAATACTTTTCACCATCAGAGAAGCTCTAAATGTGCAGCACAGACAGGATGTCATAGCTCCTGTTCCTCAAAAGTCAGAGCTTTGCCTTGTTCTGTTTCCTGATGAACTGCAGAAAACATTATTTCCTGTCACTTGTGTTCTAAAATAATCCCTACTGTTGGAGTGAATAAATCAAAGGAGGTCTGCTTGTTTCAGACAGCATCCTGCTGCTACATAGACTGTCCACCAAAATGTCAAATGGAAACAATCCTGTGGGATCGCTCCCATGGGTTTCTGTGAAGGAGGCTCCAGCAAGGAAAGGACGGAAGATCCAGTGGAACAGCTGCTAGCTACCTGCTGTGTGAAATTTATTTCCCTTGAGCTTCTTGGGATTGTTATAACCTATGTGTGTATATATATATATATATATACACATATATACTTAAAAAACAGTATAACCTATTGCCATCAGGACTAGCACCAGCTCTGCTGCTCAGTTGTGAGTTGTAACAACACACATAACAGAGAGATAGTCTTGGCAAAGTCAGAGCAGTAACTACCCACTGCAGGGAATGTGTATCCCAATACCTACATCTTTCACTAGCCCTCCTCCTTCTTACATTCTTTCTGCGGAAAAAGACAACACACAAAGAGACATAGAGAAAAGTTAGCTTGCTCAGCTCTTTACATTGCTTCTCTGTTTTCTTTATTGAAGGGGCCAACATATTTGGTTAATATAGATGCTAGCCTTTTGCAAATGCATTTGTCGTAGTCCCAATGACCCCACCGTATGGAATGAAGGTGAATTTGGTGAAGATGTTTAGATTCATGCACTGTGTTTGTGAACTTCTTCAAGTTTAGAAAATCTGCTATTGTTCTTTAGCTTTGGCTTTTCGATCATGTTTTCTGGGCACTAAATCTCTGGAAACCCTTCCAGGAAAAGGGATCTTGTGGTTCACCTGCTTGATCTATTTTTTGAAAGCAGTTTTGCTCTAGTAGCTTTTGACTTTGCTATTGATTTTTCTACTGTCATATTTTATGTTCAGCCCTTTAGAAAACCTGGTGCCATTAAGCCACAGCCATTCCATTGTTCTGCGGTGCTTCCAATTTGCATAGAAAATTATTCATGTTAATAACTCTCCATTGTTCATGTCTTATCTTCCTAATTTATGTCAGAGAGCTACGAAATGCAAGCCCTCCGGTCAAAAGGCTTCTGTACGCTTAAAAGTGTGAAGGGATTTGCCTGAAGTTGAATTCAGAGGAATTAAAGGGTTTAGAGACTTAAGTAAAATCACACAGAATTCTTAAGATTTTCTTAATTTCTCCTCAGGTCCCGTTGCCCACTTGTGCCTCTGCTAGCAGTCTTTGACCCAAATACTTCTGCCTGTGATACTGCCGAGCCTGGTTGTGTTTCAAAGGGAGACTGACTATGGTTCTGCACGGCGATGGAAGGCATTCAGCTCCCAGTGTGAGAGGTACTTTCTTAGCTGTGGTGGAGTTAGGATATTGGTTACAGATATCACTTGAATTCAGCAAACAATATTTGGCCTACCCTTGCATTGCTGCAGAGGGGTTTGCCTCTTCTTAATAGCTGTAAGGATAATTGCTGGTCAAGTAAAGTTACTGAGGACTTTAGATTCATTGCCATTTCCCCCCATTTGTATACATAAGGTAATGTTCTGAATAAAATAAATAATGGGGTTTAGAAGTTAGGTTCATAAGCATGTTTTCTTAATCTTCAAAAACTGCTAACATGCTCATATTATAAGGAAAAAAGTTGTATGTATATAACCCAAAGTTTGATGTATATAACCCAAACTACAGAACTAATACTAATACTAATATAAGATGCAGTGTCTTGTATGTAACTGCAGAAAATTGTAAAAACATGTTAAAAAACCATGAAAGCATCTTTTCAGTTGCTGTTTAAACCAGTCTTGTTTCTCAGTTTTTAAGCACTATCACTCAGCACTGGTTTTGCTTCCTAATGTTGATTTGCTTTGAGCTGAGCTTTTGTTTCACAAACTTTGTGAAACACACCTGTTTAAACACTTTGGCAATATGAAGCAAACCTGAAAATGGCTCAGTATCTATTATTTCATAACTGAAACCCAGTCAGGTTTCTTTTGTATTTTAGTATGATATTGTAAGCCGCACAGGAAACCTACCTTCATTTCTATAGTGACTTATTCTAGAATATTTTTTCAGATATTATCAACTATATTATATATTTAAATTACTCAGTGTTGGCACCACTCCTAAAGACAAGTCCATGTACATGCATTATAGCTCCATTCAGATATTAAAAGAGTATAAAATGAGTTTCATTTTCTGACAGATGACAAATAAAGCAACCATCAAAGCAGGTGGAATAATAATCAAATTAAAAAAGACATTTTGAAATTTCCTGAAATGTCTTCTATCTTTGTTTACAAAAAGATAGGTCAAGTGAATCTTGTACGACAAATGGTGTTCCTTTTCCTATTGAAATCAATGACTAAGCTACATTAGTTCACTGACAGCATAAGCTGTTCCTGTTATCAGTATGTGCCTTCATGGACTTCAGTGTAAATTTGCATTACCCTACCCAGGTCTAACTAGAGTTGGACTACTGCATTCCCTCCTGGTGGGTTTGACTTTTCCTGAACCAAGTACAGTTGTCTACAAGGAAGAGACAAAAGTATTTTTGCTTACAGAACCAGGTTCAAAGACATGGGTAAATGAGACAAAACTTAGTAATTCTACTAATAAGCTGAACATTCAGCCCGTGTTATCAGTGTTGCCAGATGGATTTCAGTGGAAATATGCTGCTTTTTCACAAGTAGCGCTCTGGAAGACTACGCAATTTTCTCGGGTTAAGGGGCAGTTTAGACATAAGGAGAACTAAAAACTTTCTGGTCTCAGAGACTAAAAAATCTCCTTTCTTTCCACCCCTCTCCACATTCCAATTTACCTCAGAATTTGTATGAAGGCATTTTTCAGAAACCTTTTCACAGTAGTAACCAAACCTCAAAAAGCTCATTAAAAACCCTTACCTTGAAGGAAGGTCCTTTTGTGAATTAGTAAGTGGTTTGAACATGAAAAGCAAAGGTGGGAGCTATTGATAATTTTTCACAATTTAAGGAAGTCACAAGAGGAAGGCAGGCCCAAGAGTCCATGCCAGGTCCAGCACTGTCCAACACATTCACAAATCATCTGGAGAAGCTGGTGGATAGCCAAAGTGACTGATGATAAAAAGTTGTTTCAATAGTCCAAAACAAAAGCTGCCTGAGAAAGTAGCACAAGGATCTCACATTATCAACTGACTGGGTAGTAAAATGGCACAGAAAATACAATGCTGGTAAAATACAAGAGAGTGCATATAGGAAAAATACAGTCCTAATAAATGTAAGCAGTTGTCACTCAAGAAAGAGATCTTGGAGTCACCATAAACATTAACATAAAAACACCAGCTTCAGGGACTGAGTGTGTCCTTGTCTCATAAACTTGATCTGCTGGTTGCCAGAAACTGGAAGATATAAAACGGGAAGGAACCCCACTCTGTACTCACCCTGTTTCTTGTAGGTATCCACTACTTGCCATTGTTGAGAAAAGATGTGGAGCTATATGGATCCTTGCTAAGACCTGGAACAGCTGCTCTTATATTCTTATGTACAATAAATGGTTTGAGAGAGTAGATCTAACCTGGAGTCACAAAGGAAAGTGAAACTATTGAGAAGTATACAATCTGGAAACCAACGTGTCAAGTCCCAGATAAAGGGCCAAAGGATTAGAACAAACAAAAAAGCCTCAGAAGAGACCACAAGGAGACCCTGAATTAACCCCTGACAGCTTAGAAGCTTACAGGGTGTTCTGGTGCTTTAGCACGGGGGTTGACCAGAAAGAAGTCTAAAATACCGCAGTAAAACATCACAGAAACACCTGAAGAGCTCAGAGACAGATGTGAGCATTATCTCTTGCAACTGCAAGGTGTCCAGTAGTAGCAGAAAGTGAAAGACATCAACTTAGAGAACAGAGCGTATGCAAAGAAGACAATGTCATCAATTACATGGTTCTTCCCTTGGAAGGAGACAATGGTTGAAAAGAAGACCAAGGAGCTGTCCACCTGAAAGCACACAGTACCCTTCCCAGACCAGTAATTCTTATCTTCTCTGACACAACTTTCCTGGTGACTGTGCCTGTTGTGCTGACCCAGGCATATGGGATATTATAATGTTTGAAAATATCTTTAGTTTAATACCCTGAATTCACACCATGTGCAGCGGAGTATAGGTTTACATATCGTCATTGGGTGTTAATCTGTACTTAACTGGGCCACATCAGTGGAATGGCTTGTCAGCAGTGGATACATTGCTCAGGAGACACAGTGCTCAGCAGGAGATGATTTTAGAACAGGGATTTGCAAACAGCAGAATGTGAAGTCCTGGCATTGTTACTGCTTCCTGAGTTGGACATGATTCACATCCCCAAAGGTATTTAATTATTGTCGAGAGAAGCTGCAATCATACTGATCCAGGTCATCTTGAGTGGCCATATATTTAGAAAGAAAACACATTTTTTAATTATAACTAGCAGAAGGCAGGCAGACAGGCAAGGGGCAATGAGTTTGCTGCTTAATCTGAGAACAACTTAGGGGGTTTATACCTACACAGTCTAAGAGGCATGTTTCTTGCCTGTAAGCATGCTCTATGTTCTGCTTCCCACTCATCTTCTGTTCTCAGCTGTGTTATGGACCACTCCCAGCCCACTGAAGTGTCCTGGACATGCAGAATCCCAGATGCACTGGAGAAATACTGCCAGGTAACCACGTGGCTTGGAAGGACCTTGTTGCCACAGTCAGACAGATAACTGCAACAGGCTAAAGTAATGAAACCAAGTGAAAACTCTGCAAGAAAAATCGAGCAATTGACTCTGGATGATAATAATACTGTATCAAGAGTAGGCCACCAGTAAAAGCAAACAGTGCAGAAAACCCCCCAAAAAACAATGCAATCCCCCTCAAAGAGTAACTGAACATTCTTGAAGAATGTAGTGAACGTGTTGGACATATAAGTATTTGGATTGTGTTTTTCATATGTGGTATTTAAGGGCTAATATCTTAGATTTTGGCCAAGAAAATGTAATATGGAATAAAGAACTGTAGCTTTAACTGTTTTCAATTGTTCAACCACAGTACATCTTAAGACATATCCCATTAAGGAAAAGCTATTGGGAAAATGTCATCAAAATAAAGATCTCTGCCCAGCACTTTGTCTGTAGGCAGGCCATGATAACCGAAAACCACATTTTACAATGGGTATCATCTGATGGTGGAGGATGGGGAACTACCTCCTGGCTTCTGCAGCTGGTTCAAAGATTCCTGCTGATTTTGGGGGGATCAAGCCCTAACAGCTCTCAGCTGATGGCTGAACATCTCAATTATGTTCATCAAATTTCAGTGGGAACATCAAAATCTGACCTCTTTCTACTCTGAAGGGTTTTCATGGACCAATGTTTGTAATGGTCTATGGGCTTCCTCCACAGAGGTGTTGCGAAGGCTGTGTGTGTTCCCCTAGGACTACACGTATACGCCCTGGAAGCAAGAGGTTGGTTTAACATAACATTATTTTTCCATTTGAGGATACTTTTACGTGTGCCCAGAGAGAGGAATACATGCTTGGCTTATCAAGAGAACACATTCGGATATTTTCACTCACACTCAGCAATAGACTATTCTTAGTAACTAATAATATGCATGTGCCTTGCAGCATGCTTTTTGATAGCCTTATTTCTATTCTTTGGGGATGTAGTATTTTACCATATTTCCAAAGAACCTGGCATTAAAAGAAAATGTCTCACTCTTTTTTTAACATGGCAGTTTCTCACAGTGAAAAATAAATAGAGCTGCTACTAGGACCAATATCTTTCTTATATACAGATTGGAAGTAAAAGTGTCAGGTTGATCTGGTAAATATGTGCAAGGCAAAGTAGTATAAATTCAGGGTTAAAACTGCCTGCTATGAATGTTAAAAGAAATTATGTAATTTTTAACCATTTAGTGATATCAGAAATTTCAAGGCCTATTATTTTCTCTATCTCTATTTTCTAAATGCTTAAACCAAACACCCCACAGCAGTCTCAGTATCTGCACTTCATTTGCAATCCATTATGAGTTTTAAGGTGGAATAATTTATTTTAAAGCCTGAAGTACACGCAAACAAAATTAACTGCTGGCAGGTTTAGAAACACAGAAGTGCAGTAATTTGGTACATGGTTGCCATGGCAGCTAACCTACCTCTAAATTATTCTACATGCTTTTCTCAGCTATTCTCTAGTGTTGTTCCTCCTATCTGAATTGTTAGGTGCTGTGGTTTTGGGAGGTTTTGGGGGTTTTTTTTGGGGGGGTGGTGGTGTTTGGGGTTTTTTTTAAGACCCGTCTTTTGCAAAGCCCTTCTTTGTGCCATTTTGGCCTCATCTGCTGGCTCAGCCCTTATGTCCTGGCGTACTCTATATTCTGTTGATATCCACTAATGAAAAGGGGAAGGAAGAGGAATACAAGGCAGAATTATGGTCTTCCAGCTACTCTGCCTGTTAAGAGCAGCTTCCTGAAAGCTGTTGTTTTCTGAAGTAAACCACAGTGGTAAATTCCTTCATTTTCAGTACTTAAAGCTTGCTGAAATATCATTGATTTTGACAAAGTTACTGTAGATTCACAGTGACTTAAGACAGTGAAGTTATCAAATGATGAATGAATTCTGCTCTGAGGCTACATGACAGTAAATCAATCTCTTCTATCCAGAGAACAGGTTTTGAAATGCTTTGGCAATGTTTATTACCAAATAGAAATATTAAAAGAATGGGCAATGAGTCCTGCAAGGTCTTTCCCTTCTATTCACCTCCCTCTCAGCACAGTTAGAAAACAAGCCTGGTGCCATTTATGAATTTTAAGGTTTCATTATTTATTTCTGCAAAACAGGTCCTTTTTGTCAAAATGCTCTGTTTCAGAGGAAAACCATTCCACTGGTTACTTCTGACTAACCATTCTTTTTATCTCCCTTTTTGCCATCTCTGAGAACTAAGTTGTGACGCTGTTTCACAGGAACCCAGCCCAGGTCTTATCAGTTCCTGACAGATCATGGACAGCTGACATGCCTTCTGCCTATGGCTGAACGTGAGCTCAGGGTTTAGAGAAAGTGAGATCAGAAGATAAGAAGTAGAGAGCATTTACTAACTTATTTTTGACATAGTAAGCTCAATGTAGTAAGCATCAACGCAGAAGTTCTGTCTAGTTTTTAAGAAGGTTCAGTTTCGTTATCAGTTTGGATGGCTGTTTGTTCTCAGGCAATTGCCTAGAAGGTGGCCGCTGCTGCTGAAGACTTTGCATTGACAGATACATTTTTGTGTGAAGTCAAGAAGTGGGGATTACTCAATTTATGATCCTCATACCACAAAGGAGTAGGAAAATCCCCGGATTTGTGGGATTAGAGGCCATGCTAAAGTGATCTCTTTTCAGGGATACTGACTGAAGATTATGAGATTCAGCGGGACCTTTTTGCTCTTATTTTCTGTGTTCATTTATTCAGTCCAGTCATCTAAGGATAGCTTGCTTTTTAAAATGAACTTCAAAATAATAAAACCAGTGCAGATACTAGGCACAAGGAATAAGATCTTGAGAAGTGACAATGAATAAACACTTCGTGAGGATTTAGGCTTGCTGAAGACCTGCATTATGTGGTAGTTTATTAAACAATGGCTGAAGAACAAAAACAATCACTTTTTTTTTTTAATAACTGGGTAAAACACACAAGTCTGGCAACAGTATCAAGATTCCCTCTCTAGACTTGGGGAGATGCAAAAGATATACTATACACCATAGACAGTGTTTAAGAGATAAGTGGATTTTCTCTTACTGCTTTTTAATCTTGTTATGTTACACTCTTCCACTCTGATTTTTGCTCTTTCACTGTAAAATGTTGCATGCATGCAGTAAAAGTCTAATATAGGAAAGCACTCAGGGCTGAAGTAGGCATCCTGAAGAGAGTAACAAAACTTGAAACTGAAACAGAGGATCACAATTCCCATGAGGTTGTGTAACACTTCCTATTCAGAAAAATGTCAGATACTAAGTTAGATATACTTATATTCCATTTGTATTGCCTAATATAATAATTTCACATGAATTGCCCATGCACATTACTTTTCAGCAGTCTTTGGAAAGGCCAGAAATATTGTTACTTGCAGTTTACTGATAGGAGAACTGAGTCATGAGGAAGTTAATTGATGTGCCAGGACTTCCAGCATATTGAACACAAGGCCTTCCAGTTATCATGGATCTCTTAGTACAACACAGATCCCTGCAGTTATTAGGAATATTATTTGCTTTTTGTCCTTCTTGCCAGCATTGCTGACAACTTTCACTTTGGGGATACAATGTGTTTAGTAGCTATTATGGCAAGCCGTGATTCATACTCTTTGGACCTCAGTCATATTTTGTATGGCATGAGGATAAAGTACATTACATTCTAGAGAGCTTCACCAATGAAATATTAAAGCCAATATCTGTGATAAAGCTCACTGCTATGCTTTTCACCAGTATGGAGGGGGAAGGGAGGAGAGAACTGCAGTGCTTCAAGTCGGGTGGTTATCCTTCCTGGCCTTACAGAGAGGCTTTCGAGAGGTTTTCGAGACTGATGATGATACGACATAGCCCCACAAGCTCTGTGGAGCCTCAGGGAGGGAAAAGTTCAGGAATGCTCTAAGCGCAAAATCAATGTTTCCCTAGGGTTCTTCTGAAATTTAAGCATCTGTGGTGATGATGTAGCTGTTTCAAGGTAAGAGTTTTCCATCATTCTAGGTAGTTAAACTGGTGGGTTAATCTCTGTCAGCTTTCAAGCATGTCATTGTCTTCTGTGGAAACAGCACCAGTTTTTGAAAGATGTGGCAATACAATGACAAGCCACTGCTGAGCTGTCTGGTCCTGATCCCTGTTTCTGGTCTGACCCCACAGGGAGTGAGTAGTCCCTCCCCAGATTTTTACAGGGATTGTTTTCTGAATAAATTCGGTCTTGGGTCAGACAGGTATTGAGGATTGCTTAAGCAAAGGGGAACAGAGGTGCTGTTGAGGGTAGTGTGGGTAGTGTGAGGACGTGTGACCACCTCTTTGGCAACAGCAGATGTTTGACTGCAACTGGAGGTTGTGAAATTGTTCCCTTAGAGTTTGCTTGTACTGGCAACCACTATCACTATGTAGAATCCCCCCTCCACCCCCCCCGCTAATCTATCCTTTGGAGAGTTCATCCACCCATTATTTCATACTCGGCTTTGCTGCTTGTTGACTTAACCATGTTTTCCATCTTTCACCCTTCCACTGCCTATTTTGAGCTGCAGATGCCCCTGACCTGCCTAGTCCTACCAAGCACACCCAAAAAATGACATCTTGGCATCGCTTTTTATAAGCATCTCACAGTGACGCATGTATAAATGCACAGGGAACCTGATGGTGGTCACACAGCAGCATCCTTCTCTGTTTTGCATTTGAGCCACTAAGGATTTCAGGCTTTTTGGGCACTGTTACTTTGCTGGTTAATGGGAGAGACCTTATGTAGTAGTATCCTGTCCCTGCTTATTTGAACTCTGCATCCCTTAAGTCCTTCTCTGTATCCCTTATCACATTAACTCTTTGGAGAAAACTTCCTTCACTAACCACCAAATCCCCCATCACCACACCTCCCTAAAACACATCCCTGTGGCTAGAGGGATGTGGCTGTCATGTCACGTTTTAGGAAGCAAAGGATGGCTTTGAAACCATGCCTGCCAATGCTCAGAAACGAGCATCATTCCCTGCTTGAGGAGGAAGGCTGGACCAGGCAATCTCCAGTGCTGTCAACCAGTATGATCCTGCTACGTTTGCTTCAAACTATTTGCTTCTTCCTCTCTGTTTGCCTCAGTTACGGCACGAATGTCCTGTGTGTCCCTGTCTGGCTGCAGTATGGTTGGGATGACAGGGCAGAACACTGCTGCAGCGTGCCACGCCAGGACGCAGGCCGCTGAGCGAGGCTCTGCTCCCGGCACAGCCCGAGCATCCTGCATCCCTCCTCCGCCCGACGCGTGGGCACCGCCACGCCAGAGCGGCACAGGCTGGCAAGCGGGAGGCTGTGACAAGCAGCCCTCGCGTCCAAGGCCAGGGTGCGTCCTGCCAGGGCCCGTTCGAGGACGAAAAACCACAGGGTTCGGAATGGCAGAGGCGGGCGGGCAGCACCTGCCCGCGCCGCAGCCTTGCCCTCCCTGGGCCCACCGGCGGCGGGCAGTCCATGCCGGGGAGCCTCCCGCAGGACCCGCTGCCGCGGCCGATGCTGATGCCGACACCGATGCCCGCCCCACCGCGGCCGGCGCTCATCCACCGCTCATCCAGCGCTCCCGGAACGCCCGCCGGCCGCCGCGGGCCGCGGCAGGTGGGGCAGGTCGGCGGCGGCGTGGGGGCCGCTGGGACATGTAGTTCTGCGGGGCGCGAGGCGGGCGGGCGGCGCGGCGGCGCGGACTACAAGCCCCAGGGCGGCCCGCGGGGGCAGTGCCAGCGCGCGGGGGCGGTGGCGGGAGGTGGTTCCTGGCGGTGCGGGCCCGGGACTCGCCCCGCTCCCGGGGGCAGCCGAGCGGAAGCCCGCCCCCAGCCACCCGGCATCCAGGAGGGACACAGCTGCGGCCAGGGCGGGAGGGATGCGCCTCACCCCGTCCGACAGCGGCGAGCAGCGGCCGCCCTTAATTAGCAATTAGCTCGTCCCCAGTCATCATCCCCCCCTTCCCCCCGCCTCCCTGGCAAGCACTGTCCCATGCACGCCGACCCGCCGCCGGCAGCAGCAGCCGACGGCTTCTCCCGCGGTGCTGGCGCGCGGGTCGCTTAAGCCATGGGGAATGGGATGAACAAGGTAACGCGGTGGTGGTGGCCGTGCGCGAGTGCATGTGCTGGGGCCCGGCGCGGCGGTGCCCGGGGTGGCGGTCCCTCCCCGCCTCGGGGCGGGCGGGATGCCGCGGCGCCCCCGCCTTTGTCTCGCCCCTGCGCGGCGGGGAGCCGCGCCCGGAACAAAGACCAGGGCAGCTGAGGCTTTTTTCCCCTTCGACTTCGGGGGTCCCCCGCTACGGGGCGAGGGCGGAGGGACGGGGAGCGCGGCCGCGCCGCTCCCTCGGGGCGCGCCTCCTCCTCCTCCTCGACCTCAAGGTGGGCGGGAGGGGGGCCCTGGTTTCGGTGATGCGCACCCGGGCTTCCCCTCCCCGGGCCGAGGGAGTTCCCAGCGGTTCTGGCGGCCGCAATGCCCCCACCCCGGTGCCGAGCTTCAGTGTCCCCTGTGCGTCCTCCCGCCCTGGGGGCAGCCTGGGGCACAGCCCGCACCCCCCGACCCGCCGCAGGACCCGGTGCTTCGGGCTGTCAGCGAGTGCGGGGCTCAGCCTTGTGGCTTGGCTATCGCTCGCTCCGCTCCCAGGGCGCGGAGCAGCCCGTGGATACGGGGCTGTCGCCGGAGGGCTGGGCCCGGTGCCGGTGGGACAGGAAGGCGCGCGGCCCCGGTGGAGATCGCGGCGAGGAAGGAAGATGAATCTGTTTTGCGGAGGGTGTTGGCCTTTTGGCAGTGGGGGCTTACTGTGTGCCCGATTCCCCTGGCATGTCATGGTTGTTATCAAGGGACAACCGTGATTTTTCTCAATATCTCCACCTCTGCTTTAAACCCAGGTTTGAAAGTGTGGTGGTAACTAGGCTTTTATATATAGCTTACTATGAGGAACAGGAGTTGAGTCATCTCTTCTGTCTTACATCCTGCTTTGAGTGCTTTGGGAGTAGCTTTGCTGTGTGCGTGGCCTACGGCAGAGCAGAGGAGAACAGCTAGAAATAGCTGCTCACATGTTGTCCCGGTCAGACATCCTTGCCCCTGGAACACAGATTGTTCAACGTCCAGAGTGCTTAGTATGTCATCTGGAAGGTGAAGCCTTTTCATGCTGTAGGTAGAGACATTGAAATAGAAACTTTAGGCAGCGGAAAGATCTGGCTGGTGAGGAGTCAATTTAGTGTGTAGGAGGTAGAACCTCCCTTGGTCCTTCTCTCCATTTTTGCTTTGAAGTCTGTGTATAATACTGTGATATGTAGCCACTTGTTGCAGTCACCTTCTAGGAGTGACCGCAGAAGAAACACAGCTAGAAAGACTCCTTTTAGGCTTCTGGTATGTTTTAGTATTTTTCTGTGAACGTTTGAAATTATCAAAACATTTGGAGGGACAGGATATGGGAAACTGCATTAGGTCTTGCTGTGGTACCATGTGGGTAGGAATTGGCAATCTGTGACTGGCCAATTTAGTCATTTTAATTCTGCTTAATGTTGCCCTGGCATGTACCAACCAGAGCTTTCAGGAGAAGCATAATACTACTTGGATTTTTCTCCTTTTTCTGATGACTGCATCCAAGAGGATGAGACATTCACCATCTGGGGGGGAGCTGGCTCCTTTAAGAAGGCTGTAACCATGTTGGGTACTGGCAATAAGGGTTTGTTTTTGCAGGGGTCTTGCATGTGTGTTTGCTACTTGCCACCTTGAGAATATGCCCCTGGATCATCTGTTCGTTTTGATCTCATGAGTCAGCAAATGCTGGAGGGGCAAGGGGAGGCATGGAGTCGTTAGCATAGATGTTGGGGGATATTTGCTTAACTCAGCTTAGTCAGTCAATACAAATTGCCTTAGTTTCCAACTCAAATGGGTTTTTTTGTGGTTTAGCTATAAACGGATGGTAGGAGAAAATAATCAGCTTATTCAATGGTGGATTACTTCATTTAAGGAATCTCTTTGTACTGATGCCAAGGGAAGAGGATTAATGGTGACCTGTAATGGGTGTGGTAAGGAAGAGCTCCAGAGACTGCTACAGCCTGTGTGGCTGCTTTTGGATGCTGAGCCTTTCTCAGTGGCATGGTCCCCTCCTTATTTTTCTGTCTCCTGATACTGATATATTTCAAAGCAAATAGCAGTCTCACCTGAATATGTGGCCATTAGGGCTGACCAAGGGCTGGAAGTCTGACATTCTTTTTAGGTGGTGTTTGTCTTTTGTTGCTAGTTTTCTCTGTAAAATTAGCCCGTCTAGTGTTTTTTCCCTTAAGCCCACCCAAGCCTTCTGACTTTTCCCAGATTAAATTGAAAACATTTGTTTACACATACCCTTCTTATTCTGCTCAGAGAAGAAGAATTGGCTAGTGAATGTGCATTGACTTGGCTACTATTTATTTTTAGTACTTTACCTATTTTTTCTTACATATGTTAAATCAGAATGATTAATGGGGTCTGACTTAGGAAATTGTCTGGATGGCCTGATTTGTCTTCATGCTTATTGTCTTGTATTCAGAGTTCAAGTTGAAGTCTGTGGTTGAAAAACTACGAAGACATTTTCCTGGAGCTGAAGTCTAGCAGCTGAGATGGTGACAAGATTTCATATCTGTGAACAGGATATGCTTAGTGAAGAGTTTTGCCTGGGTTTTAGTTGTTGTTCATTCCTGTTACAGTTAACTGCTGGTTATTCATGTAAACCCTTCAGAAGGTTTGAGTGCTATCTCTACAACGAGGGCAGATAAGCCCTGTTTATTGTAGGAGTGGATTTATGAGAAATTTAAACCAGTGTGGCTACGTAGAGCTGATGTAACCACTTTTATGGAAGTCAGAGAAGCTATGCCAGCTCACGTCAGCACCAAATATCCCTCCCTGATGCGTGCCACTCTCCTGTAGTCCTGGACAAAGGTAGGCTTGTCTTTTCCTTATAACAGAGCCTGGCCATCACTGAGAAAGCCCCGTGAACTTCTCTGGAAGTTCATCAGTATTAACGCACGTAGAAGCAGCAAGGAGTTAGATGCTTTGCTACGAGCATTTGTCTGTATAGGAAACAGCAGTGAAGCATCCCTTTAAGCCATTTTCCTGAAGGGTGTATTGTCAGAGAGGACTGATGAGAAGCATCAACAACTGGAGCAACCATTGTCTATTGCAGGGCTCTGCCTCATGCAAGGTGGAGGATGTGAGCTGCTCTCACATGCAAGGCGCAAAGGAGGACAGGCATTGATGTCCCTTGTCCTTTGCTTGTGCATTCTTCTGCATCTGTTTTTTTGGTCTGTGGTAATTTTCTTAATGTTTCGGGTGATGTAAAGAGGCTACTGTTTTTATTCATAAAGCAGTGGTTGAAAAAAGTTCACAAAAACAACCACCTTATTTTTCTACTCTTCTGACTCCCACCCGTTCTCTCTCACACGCCCCTAGCAGCCATCGGCCTTCATTTTGCACAGCCCAGAGTTGCAGTTACTGAAGGCAGTGTGAGATGACACAGCTGAAAGTTCCCAGCCATAGTTGAATGCTGAAGTATTAGTCAGCATGACACGAAGATTCACTTCTTTCCAGGTAGCTTTCACCCATAGTAATGTTTCTTGCTTCTAGAATGACTAGGACAACAGGGGTAACATCTGTCCTGGGTTGCAGGGTGTCCTAATTTCCTATCTAGCATACAGTGTTGCTTCATGATGCACAAATGCAGATTTCTGGATTTTTCCTCCTTTGCCAACAAGAAACCTCATTTCTGCAACCCCCTGGTGTTTCTCGGTACCTTTAATTTCTAATGTCTAAGTTTAATGACTGTGACTGGAAATTAAGCTTTTATCGTCTCTTGAGAGTGCACATTTGATGCAGAAATAATGTCCTAGAGTCTAAAATGCTATAGTCTACAGTAGTGGGGGTGTGATTGGAGATTTATGCTGCAGATGGGAAATACCAGACAACTGTTTAAAAATATCAGCAAGGGTTTTTCCAATTTTTTTTATTTGTTACACTGAAATTGGTGATCTGATTGGTGAAATTCATGCATAACTTGACTCCCTTTGGCTTTAAAACATGATTTTGTGTGTGGAATTTGGCCTCTTTTGCAATGACTCTTCTGTACTGTCCTCTCTGGAGCAGCTACAGGCTTCTATTTCCTGGTCTGGGATGGTGGCCTTGGAGCTGCACTTCTAGCAGAGTCATCAAATGTACTTAAATTATTGAGCTGTCCCTTGAAACCATGAGTCTTGTGCATTGTGGGAAGGGATGACAGGATGTTGTAAAGGTTCTTTTCCCTACTTGATCTGCTGACACTGGAAACTGCCCTGGGGATTTTTGCTGTTTTTTGTAAGAACGTTGAATTTCTACAAATGAAGAGATAAGGAAAGGGGAGAAAGCTTCCTGAGCTTATCTTTGCAAAACATACGGGTGCCTATTTGTACCAAACTAAAGAACCATGTTCTTCACCAGGTAGTGTTGTCAATCAGCCCTTAATTTGCAAGCAAGGGTCTACAAGCATCAAGCTCCATCCACGGTCCTTGAGAAACCATCGGGAGAGAATTGAGCCCTGTGTTTAGAGCTGATGTGACACAGTAGGCAGAGAGAGATCACCCAGCAAAACCTAGAGGGAGGAATGTTTCCACAAACTGAAGCTACAGGGAGTACGAGAAGTGCTGCAGCCTTTCTCTTTTCTGCAGAGTGAGATAAATAACAGCAAACACGATGATGCTTTTATCGGACCAAAGTCCTGCAGCAAAAGCAGACCAGAAGCTATTTTGCAGGCTCTTCTGCTGGCCTGCTAACCTTTGCATGGTGGGCTGGTTTGCCTTCCAGCAGGAAGGCTGCAGTGAAACAGAGGCTGCAGTGATAATCCCTGATGAAAAGTCCTTCATGGCTTTCGGAACTTCGCGGCTGCTGGATCGAGCAAAATGGGTGGAGTTTTCCCTTTAAATAGCTGCATCTGAGAGACTGTTGCTGCTGTTGTGGTGACACTTGGGTGTTGCTAAGGGTTTAGGAAGTCAGCACTGACATATCTGTACTGGTGGTATGCTCAGCATGCACTGAAGAAAAATGGATCGAGTAGTTTCATCACCATAGTTCTGGTCTCTTCAAACGGTGTGTGGGTCAGAGGCTTCAGGTGGCAGATAGCAAAATTCTTGGCCAGAAAATGTGCGTTCAGGGTGTGTGTTTATGTTTTTTTTTGAGGTCCTTACTGCTGTTCCCAAGTTAGGAGGGTTACAAGAGGGTGGGAGGTGTGTAGCACTGTGGTGTCATCTGCCTCTGTGTATGTGCTCGTGTCCTCAAACTGCACAGGCTGGTCCTTGGGCAGACCTTGAGACTCCCAAGTTAAAGAATGTCCTGTAATTGAGACCTGTGCAGGCTTCTGGGAGCGTTGGGGTGAGGGGTAGATCTGGAAGAGAAACACGCAAGTCATGGACTTTCAGGAGTTTCCTTTATATGCGATCACACAAATCGTTGTTTGCAGTGATTTCCTCTAAGAGCCCTACAGTGCTGCAACCCTGACCTGCAATGCTTTGCACTTCGAAAGCCTTGAAGGATGTCATTTTGCAGGGCTTTGTCCAGTTTCCGTAGCAACTTTAGGCAAATCACCTTTGGTGTGTGAAGTTTCATCATTAGTTCCATGAGGGTAGCTCTTACCCTGCTGAGGGGGCAGGGGGAAGTGTGTTTTGCGAGGCCCACTTCATATTTGTAAGCCACATCTCCTATCCTTGGAGAGCCTCCATTATGTGAGAGTCCCCACGATTAACAACCTTGGCTGCCAACAAACTGTGTCAAAGCATGGTTTGCCTAGAGTTGTTTAGTTTGAGAAGGTTGCAAAGAGGCATGAAATGTTGTCAAAATGTTTTAGATTGCATTTGACAATACTCTGGTAAAGTAGTATGTTCCATCCTGTATGCAAATTGAACTTTGTCAAATTGTCTTACCACAAGATATCTATATTTGATACTATATTTCTTTCTCACAGATTCTCCCTGGCTTGTTCATTGGCAACTTTAAAGGTAAGATTAGTTTTATCATTATCTCTAGGTTTATTTAACCAGGGATCTTAAGGTATTGTTTCACAGGCCCTTGGAATTCTCTGGCATCTCTGTAGCTTTTTAACCCCATCTTTCTTCATTTCTGAATTCACCTGGTAACATCTGAAGAAGAAGTCATCTGCTCTCTCATCCGTGTGCTGTGCTACAAGTAGTTTGAGAAAAGAAGAATGAATGCCATCTCCTTGGAGCATGCTTCAGCTGGAATTCCTAAACACTAGACTGCCTTAAATGATTCTTGTGCTTGGCAGACAAGCCTGTGATCCAGGCAGATTCTTTGTAAGGCTTATTTCAAGCCCTCCTTATAAGTAAAGGCTTACTATGCCTCATGCTCATTGCTTTCATTATTTTGGTTATTTATAACAACTGCTAAAGAGTTCTGTTATCACTGTGAGACTGACAGGTCTGCTGTTTGCAGTCTGACCACTGATACTTGTACTGTCCATGTTGCAGCTGTAAGTTTCTTTGGATTTTTTTTCCTTTTTGCATGAGGTTTATTTTCTGTGTACAGAAAACAAGTCATATTTAGAAAACAGGAAACCTTATGTAGACATCCAAATAAATGGCCTGTTCTCAAAGCATTCTGTTAGCAGCAGTTCCAGCTGACACTCCCTGCTCAGAAGTAAACCAGTTGTGCATGTACAGTTTTCTATGCTTGGGTAAAATAGAGCAGGGCTTGTAGGGGCTACTGCGATATCTTATCCTTCCTGGTTTGCATAACACCACAAGCAGTCTGTTAGGGCTGGCAACATCTGCATTGGATTTAGATAATGCTCAATCCATTCTCTCTGCCGCATGCCTACCCTTCCTTCCTTGCCCCCCATCCCGAAACCTGTGAGTTCAGTGGTTTTTGCCTGATTTACATACCACTGGATCTGCTGTTCCACGTTGTGGGTCCAATGCTTGCTGCCCCTTGGGAAGTGGAGCCAATCACCTTGGGAGGCAGCCCAGAGGTACATGTGAAGTTAAAAGCTGCCTTTTGCCACATCACAGGCACAAGTACAACGGCTAGCATGTGAGGGAGTTAATCATGCTGTGGTAAGAAAAATGAGAGGACGGAAGTAATTTCATATTGGTGGAAGTAGATAATAAAAGGAGATAAAAGAAAGTAGGAAAAAAAGGAAAATAAGGTGAAGATGATAGTTTTGAAAACACTTTGGATGGGCTACTGCATGGGCTGATGACAAAATTAACTAACTTGGTCACAGCCATGTTGCTTCCTCTTTTTGTTTTCTTTTTCTGAAGTAATTTAAGAGAGGAGTGGAATTGGGAGGATGTTTGGTAGTGGAGTCCTTTAGGTTTCGAGCAGTCTGGCAAGGTGGCCAGGATGGACTGTGGTAACGTGGCACTCAATCTGTCTCTTTCACTGTGGCCATCCTGCTGGTAAGCCCTTGACAGTCTGCCTTGGGGAGTGAAACATCTGTTTGCTGGTGCGGTTCTGTTTTCAGTGGAAGGGAGTTGGCCAAGGTTGTGGAGTGAGTCAGCATCTCTGCCAGTGCCAGGGTCCGTGACCCTCTTGCCTGTGCTGCCCTGGCTGCTCAGCTTTGGGCCATGGGAACGATCCCTAAATGGCACGTCAGGTCACTCCTGTGCAGAGAGCACAGGCGTGCACATGAAGGTGGTGTGAGTGGGCAGTGTTTCTGGGAGCCTAGCTGAAAAAAAAGCAGAGGGTGAAATGTTTTGGCTGCCTCCATAAGAGTGAGTAAAAGAGGAGCTGGCTTTACTCTCCGTGTTTGTGTTGTAGGATCTGTTTTTTTAAACTGATTAAAAAACACAAACAGAAAGTTTGTTTACTTACTGCTATAACCTTTGCTCATATTGCGTTTAATCATTACATTCTACCATCACAAGCATCTGTTTCAATCTCAGATAAGCTATTGTACCTGGAGAGGAAGAGAGAAGAGAGGTGTTGCTGTCCTTCATTAATATAAAAACATACTTTTACAGTTCTTACTTTTTTCTGCATCCCCTGCCCCTCAACACCCCCCTGCCTCACTGCTTAGTAGCAGTTGCAACAAGCTCTCTGTGCAGTGAAATCATCCCATTTAGGAACAGGCTGTTGGTTTATTACCAGTGAATTTTTCTGGCAGAGTTTGATTACTGTGGTCTTGGAGCATGTTCTGATTTGTGGTACTTTTTCAAAAAGCAGCTGCTGAGTTTTGAGACTGCTGAGAAAAACTCGGCAGCATATACAGTTGGGTCTGGCCAGAATGTCCTGATTTGGGCAGCTGAAATGACTTGATGCATATAAAGACGTGGGTTTACAACATTATTTCCTGTAATGTACTTTTGATTAGTCTCCCATTTTTTCAGCTTCTTCTTAGTAGCTTGAATTGAATAAAGTTGCATCTTGTCCGTAAGCGGAGGAAACACTGATTCCCTGGCATTGTGCATCTCACCTGGACACAGGGCTGAGGCTTCATAGCATCATCTGGGTCCCTGAACAGGGGGTAGAGAGGAGGGAGCTTCTCCAGAAGCTGAGTCAGAGGAATGTCTAAATCGCTCTGATGTGCCCTCTGGAGGATAGCGTTTCCCCAGTGGCTCCTCAACTACCCTTGTCAGGCAACAGTTTCCAGAGCTATATCAAAATACCATTCTACACACGCTCTTGTCTCCCTGCTGCTTCAGAGACCTCTGGAGATACTGACAGACTGGGAAAAGGCGCAGTTGTTTCAGATGGCTGCCTTCCTGCTGAGAGAAAGCATGGTGTTAGGGATGCTAAACACTGTAATTCTGGAGAGCTGTTGTCTGGAGAAGGCAGTCAGCTATTCTGATTGGGGAATTATTATACAATATTCAAAAATAGTTCTTCTTTTAGGCCTAATCAATGTAAAAACCATCTATGACAGAGCAGTGTGAACTCTTCTGCAGTTGACTGGGAGATAAACTGAGGCTCAAGAAAAACTAGTGAAATGAAACTGTGGCAGAAATGGGAACTGAGCTTGCTGCTTCTGTTTCATTTGCTGCTGTGCAAACCTTTAAGCACATAGAATGAGAGGGGCTTTAATAACCACTTAAGGATCTTTTGGGTAGAAAGTTAGTGCAGTCCTGATTATGGAGAGCACTGACATATCTCTTGAAATCCCTCTAGTCCACAGGACTTGAGTATGTATCTGAAAAACTTTCCTGAAAAAGCACAGATCTTGGCATATGTTCAAGTGTTTTTTATCTTACAAGCTCATCAGTAGCACATTCAAATTGTGATATGCTCCTGAGAGGGTGTATTTAAGATTGCACAGCTAGAGGGCAGAAAAAAATCAAGAAGAACCATAGGTGTCCATACAAAATACTGAGTCTGGTCTGTAAGCCCAAAAGGAAGCAGAGCTCTTGGGCTTCTTCTGTGAAAGTGGCGTTATTTTTTTGCAAATGGGAGGGTGGGGTGCTAAGAGAGAAAAATCAGGGAAGAGAAAGAGGCAGTTAACTCTTCTTCCCACCTCTAGTTTTGGGGAAAATTTGATTTGTTTCATTTGTACCTTACAAATGAAATGCCTCAAGTGACAAAGAATTTACTGAGGTACTGCATGTGCACGTGTCTTCTGCACTGGCAACCCGAGTTCTCTTGAAAGTCACCTGTGCATATGATGAAAATGGGTGCTTTGTTCCTTAAGGGATCAACAGGACAGCCTGTTTCCCTGCACAAATGGAAAAAAAAAAATCCATTTCTTCTGATAATAGATTCTAAATGGGTGCTCAGTTTGTTTCCAAACCAAAAGGTGTAACAGTAGCAAGAACCAGAATGCAAGAGTGTTTCTACTTGGAATATTAAAGAGCTTGTGTCCTGCCTTACTTGTAATCATTCAAGGTTTTTCCAATGGAATATTTGGGGGCTTTTTAATTTGAAGGGGAAAGCCACAATAAGAGGTTTAATTCCCCTTAAAGAGTCCAGTGTTGCTGTAGATGATCTGGAGAGTCTTGGGAAAGTTTTTGCCCTTCCCATTACTAAGTGTATAAAAATCTGGCAGTGTCCACCAAGTGTTTCTGCTGTGTTTTTAGATTCAATTAATTCCTGTTATCATCTGCTTAATGTTGGTTTTAAAGTTCCATTTTCTAAGGTTTTATTTCAGGTACTGAAAACAGGAGAGGGTGAAGACATCATTCCTTTTTTCAGGTTCATCTATTGAAGGAAGACAATTTACAGGTGCTCTGATTAAGCAGAGTACTGAACTAATTTTCCCACCTTTCTCATTCCCCAAAAAAGTCCTTCTGAGAGGGTGGGTCAGAATATGTACTAGAACATAGTGTGAAGGGGAGAAAGGAGACATGGATCTTTTGTTCATGTACTTAGTTTCTATGTGTGTCTCTGTAAGTGCAGATAACTGGACAGGGAACAAAGCTCTCCTGATGGGAAAGGTTTTTCTTTAGGTGTCCATCTCTAGTTCTCTCCAAAATGGAAAATAAAGTTGCTTGATTAAAAAAACAAACTACAACATCTGGTGATGATGAAATTGTAGTCTCTATACATCTGCAGATTAAGACTTACTATCGTTGTACATAATGGGCTGACTTGCCTTCTCTAAGGACTTATCTCGGTTTTCTATAGTTAACCTAAAATTTTATACTGAAAACTTAATACTAGCTTGCCATGTTATAGGAGTATGTCTGTCTTTTCAGACTAACAAAGTCAGAAATGTGGGCTTTGGAGAAGGAAGAAGGGAGGATGTCTTTAGTTTGGAATAGCTGGTTAATGGAAAGAGGGGTGA
This sequence comes from Empidonax traillii, assembly GCF_003031625.1. NCBI lineage: Eukaryota > Metazoa > Chordata > Aves > Passeriformes > Tyrannidae > Empidonax > Empidonax traillii. The sequence goes on along the minus strand of NW_020955285.1, from coordinate 1,107,024 downwards.
CAACATGAAAATAAACTGAAACTAAACTCACTTATTTTGTGGATATATTTAAACTTCTAAATTCACAAGTGAGTTACAGTCAAGTGTTGCAGATCAGGCCCATATCACTGTAATGCTTTTCCCCCTCTCTATTCCTGGCAGCATGCTACTGTATTTTGTTGTTAGCAGTAGAGGTGGAAAAGAATCCACAGCTGTATCTTTCCATCTAACTCTACAAAAGGAGAAATTTTTATCCCTTACCTTGCATCTCTATGGAGGCACTAAAATACTAAAGTAAGAGAAAAGGTTTGTAGGTACATTTGAGACCTTCACTGCCCTAGTATTGGAGTCCTTCAGTCATTGATTTGTCATAAATGGAGTTGTTGGAGCAGTATTGTCTCCCTTTGGCTTATGGGGGATGGAAGCACAGTGCACTAGGTGATTTGCTCCCCGGCCACACCATAAGGCTTCCCAGAGATGCAGGGAAACAAATTCTGACAGCCCCCTGGTCCTATATTGATGACTTTGGCATTACTTTTACAGTTAAATGTTTGCAGCTCTCTGCATATGAGTAGAGGTTGAACTAGGAGTCATAGAGTCAAACTGAGGGAAAACAGGCTAAATGTGGGAGGGAGAGAAGACTTCCCCAGTGTGAATTGTGTCCTTTTGTGTGAGGAGTGATCTTCCAGAAGGCTTTACTCTGAAGTCCGCATCAGCTGAGAAGCATTTTGATGTATGAAACAGAATATTAGGTAACTTGCTGTGAAGAGTAATACCACATTTGAGGGACCCTTTAGAGGACACACAAGATGAGCTCTGATAGGTAGGTTTGATCTTAAAGTTTGAAGATAGGGTGTTGCACACTGTGATTTCAAAATGTGAGCCTGCATGTGTTTGTACAGCACTATGCTTCAGTAAAGAAGTTAGAATTGCTGTGGTGATGGTCGTTCTTTTGGCTTTTGGTGGTTCTTTACAAAACTCCCCCCCCCTTTTTTTTTTTTTTTTTTTTTTTTTTTTTTTTTTTTTTTTTTTTTTTTTTTTGTTATTTATGGTATGAGACCGTGAGTGACAGGATATCTTATTTGTACTACTGTTTAAATAGCTTTATCTATAGTATCTGTAGAGATGGCAGGTGCTGGGGAATTTCCCCTTTGTAAACTGTTTGAAATTTAGCATCCAGATAATACAGTCATTGGCTGGGAAGCTTTTTCTTCTCTACTTTATTGATTTGAATAGTTGTTTCCTAAATATATTGAGGACCTGCTGGTTACCCTGGGATGTATGTCTGGGATGGTCATTTCCAGCTTGTTTATAGGAATATCTGAAATCTCACTGTATAGTTTTGATTTGCTGAAATTCCCTTAGCCTAAGTCTTGGTTAACTGAAGAAGTAAGATATTTCAGTCATTTTGGGTTGTAGTGTGTCCATTAGGCCTTTCAGACTGATTCAAAGCAGTCAATGTTTAATTTGGGTCATACCTTCTTTGAAAGAAGTTTGCCTTGTGTGGCAAGCCATTTCTTACCATGTAGGTCATATTGATAATTAGAGATTGGGGTCTCATTGTGCTAGGTATACATTAGTTTCATGAGTTCCAGCCGGCAGGCTCTGAAATCTGTTCTTAGTCTTTGTAAAACAGAAAGCAGTGATTTTTGGGGACACTTGGGCTGGTTCATGGGCTTCCAAATCCTTGCCTGCTTAGTTGTTCCCTAAAGAATTAAGACTGTCCTATAAACTGTTAAAAAAATTCAAGGGTCAAGTAAATTAGAAGACCTCTCCTGGCAAACATTAGCATTTCTTCTTTGAAATGTTTGCCCCAAGATTTTTAGGAAATTTTAATTGTTCTGTGCAACTAGACATTAGTTCTGTTTCAGACAGAATTTGTGCTAATTTTCTCCTGAAGGGTTAGATATCTGTGTTGATCATGCATGCTTGACCAGTAGTTAGTTAAATGAATTAAGTTTTCACTCTCCAATTTTTTAGCTGTAGAAAAGCTTTCATTAGGATTAGGTTTAAATTTTATTGCCTGTTACTGTGCTCACGTGGATCTTGCCTATGTGGCAGTATAATTAAATGTCCAGTTCCTCTTTGTGATGTAGAAAAGGCATTGAAACTTTATAGTAGGTGGATAAGATGACACAAGAGACACTAATTGAACTCTTGCACGTACATAAAGAATGTACAGGTGATGCTATTGTTATTTTTATACCTAGAGAGAACCAGTCTGAAACTTTTGTGGTCAGTGCTCTTTTTTTGTGTGCAACCAGGCTAGTGTGAACAGATTGTATGGGCAGATTTCGAAGGCAGGTGTTCGCATCACAAAACCACTGCTGTAATTGCCATGATGTGCTGTGCCATTCTCAAGCAAAAGGCTCAAAAGTAATGGACACACGCTAACTTTTACCTGTTCTGGTGGTTCTTTCAGGTAATTTTCTGGCATGCTGATAGTTTAGTATGGGGAAAGTTGCTCACTGATGACAGTCTTTTTTTTCTCATAGAAACAAGCCTGTGCTTTCGCAATATCTAGCATCAACTTTTCAGTCGCCCCAGTTTTCTTTCCAGTTTTGAATGTTTGAAACCCCTTGGTTACAGGTCTAGGAAACACCTTTTCACAACTGCACTTCCTTGCTGTAGCATTTTGCTTTTTCATATGTTTGATATCTTTATCATCTCGATCTCTCTTTAGACTCTAAATTATGGTATGTATTGGCTAAATGCACATTTTTCCCTACTGGTCCACAGGAAGTAACAATGTTGTTATCGTTTTGGGTTGTCTGTTAATAATTCAAGGAGTATGTTTGGCCTCCCTTCTCAGACCTGGATATCACAAGGTCTGTCTCCCAAGTGAAAATGCATCTCCTGAAGGGGGATTTGTGGGTAGAGAAGAGGTAAAGTATTTTTTGTACAACTCTGACTGTGTGTTCAGATGGCCATCACCTGCATGCAGACATGCATAAACTTATATTTCAGATGCAAAATACATGAAACTTCTTACTTAAGAACACATTCCTGTGTCACTTTAGTTTGTTCTTTATATAGTATGTAATTTGTTTTGGAGTTAGAAATGTGTCTTCCCATTACCCACTCTGATTATGATGTTCTAGAATATCTGCATTTGAGGTTTTACCATACTTTATGAAGCTTCACAAAGAAATGTACCGATGATAAGTGGCTTTTCAACATGCACAATGGAAAGGGGAGTGGGCTATTTCAAGGGATTAAAAAGTTTATCTTTTTTTTTTCCCTCTGTCACAGATGCCCGAGATGTAGAGCAATTGAGTAAGAATAACATTACGCACATTCTTTCCATCCATGACAGTGCCCGCCCTATGCTTGAGGTAAGAGGTGTGGGGGACTCCATTGTAAATCCTTACTTTGCAGTTGACTGCTACAGTCATCTCGGGGTTAATTTCTTGTTCTCTGCAATTGGTGTTTTGAGACTGATTTTCTTGACAGCTGTAGTTTTGGCATCCTGACACGGATTTTGTTGTTGCTGCTGTTATAACAACAAGAAGTCTAACTGACAAAGGAAAAGAATTACAGTGTCAAACAATGTACCAAAATAATGGGATTGTGTTATTAATTTAATAATAAAGGTAAATTTCCCTTTCTGCGGAGTTCAAGCATCAAATAAACAACATTCCATCTCCACTCCAACCCTGCTTTGTACGTGGGCCCCTTTCTTGAATCTCTATAGCAGATGGCTGTCTGAGAGGTTTGCAGTCCTTTTCCATGTGAAATAGCCTTATTTAGACTTGGGGGTGAAGGAGGAATCAGTGATCCCCCATATAATATATCTAATATAGCAGGGCATCTGTAGTCTTCAACAATTTAATATAAAATATTATTCCCCATTTTACTGAAGGAAAACTGATCTGAAGACCTGTGATTTGCTGTGTTATCTTGAACTGGGACCAGGCTACAGTTCTCTTGTTATGCTTTCTTCTCTATACCAGCTTACTTTGGAAGGAGGGGAGTCTGGCTGGGCTTTGCCACACCTTAAAATCCTGCTGTTTGATATATGTCAGGAACTATTGTCCCCTAAAATTTGTTCGTTCCTTCCTTGCATTCCACTTCTCATGAAATATGGCAAAATAGTGGGTAAGGCAGTTGCTGATGTTACCCCCTGTATGCTGCTGGGAATGTCTGCTTTTCAGTCTCATGTAGAAATCTCTAGTCAATTCAGTCCTTAAACTACAGAATTTCCACCTGTCCCAGGCAAGTCAATAGGAAAGCCGAACAAAGTGTCCCCAGTATATCACTATCAAAGCCAATATCAAGGTATTGATGAATTCAGGGTTGACCTTGAACTTATAAGTGTGCTGGAACAGAGCTTTAGCTCTTGATTTTGTTATGCTGTCCACTTGACTTCTGTTGTGCCTGATGAATTTCAAGAGTGCTCTTAGTTGAAGAGAAAAACATTTGTACTGAGGGAGATAAAATGTTGCCTGTAGGGTGCTGGTCTTTAAAATGAATAGAAGACTTTTGTTTTATCATGATTAGAAAAGTAGGGAGACTAATTATGGCACAGATCAGCTGCAGCCTCTGGCCAGTTTTTATGGGGGTGGTGGTAGTAGTTTTGGCAGCCCACACACCATGTCCTTACTTAGTGCTGGTACATCTGTTAGTGAAACTGCATGGTAAATAGATCTGGGAGCTTTTGAGAGTTAAATATAACCAAGTCACCATTTCTTCCTCTAGCTACGACCACAAAAGCCATGAAGGATTATATCTACCCGGATCTGTTCCCAATCTGGTTCCTAACAGTGTCTCAAAAGTTACAGTGTCTGCTTTAATTATCTGTGATGGTTCAGACTTGGCTCCCTGTCAAATGTCCAAACTCACAGTAGCAGTCCCCCCTTCCCCCTCCCTTCTTATTTATACCCTGATTTACATAAAAATTGTATGGAATACGGGGAACGTGGCCACTTCCTTGGTTACAAACTGGTCACCAAGGAAGGCCTAGATTAAAACTACCACATCACCCCTTCTTCCAACTGTGCCTTCGATTTTCTCAGTTTGCAATATAGTCCTTTATGTGACAGTGATCTAGAAAAGAACTGTTAAAACTTCTCAGTTCCTAAAGTAGTGGAAGGATGTCAAATTCTGCGTGTTTGGGAGTGGAGTTAATTACTTTATCAACCATGGTCTTACTGTGGTGATTGTTTGCAACTGAATGCTTCTGTTCAGGAACAACAGCCTAGAAAACTTCTGTTCATTTTTGTTACTTCCTTTGTTATTTACATCCTTGCCAGATTGTAGGTAGGTTTGTTTTCAGCTTGCGTATCCGCATGGTGCTTGGGGATTGTTCTCATTGTCCACTGAAATCAAATGGGAATGCTTTCCCTCATCACCTTTCTCCTCAAATTTCACTCATGGAGTTATTATATTTGTGTTCAAAAATTAATTTTTTGTTATTTGGACCTTTAAACATGCAATTGCAGTGATAAGAAAATACCTTTTGTCTCAGATTTTCTGTTTTATGTATATGTATTTACGTGAGTGCTGATCACCTGTAAAAAGCTGCCGTTTCTTCAGCTGTGGTAGTTGCGTTTGACTTTTGCAAGCAGTATTTTATCTCAAGTACTTCCTAGTCAACCTGTAGGCAATGCTACAAATACTTCCTCAGACAAAGCTTTCTGTGCAAACTAAGGAAGGTAATCGTGTTTAGACATTGAAAAGCCATTAGTGTTTTAGTAACATGTCAACAAAGAGAATGTGGCCTTTTTTGGCTGTCTGTGGAGCAAATTAATATGGATCCGTACTTAGCTCTCAGAGGCCACAATTACCCACATCTTGCTTGTCAGATTTTGAAGTTTAAGTAGTGACTGTTTTGATACAATAATACTTCTGATAGACCACTTTAAGTGCTCTATCTGGAGTACTGATTCTGTACCCACTGCTGGTGGGTAGAGAATGAAAAAGACCAATCTGGCTTGGTTGTTCAGGATCAAGAATTCAATACTCAAAAACGTGGTGAACACCAACTTGCTACAGATTGTAAAACTATTTTTTAGTGTAGTTACTTACTGCATTGCCAGTCTGTGTGATGTTACAGACTTTTTTTACTTGGTTGTTTGAAATGCCCACAGTACCTTTTAAGAAGTTTTTTCCTGTGTCATTTATGTACTGCATGTAAAGCAACTGTAGGTTGCTTTAGTACCTCATAAATTGGTAAGCTATTAGAAAATGATTGAAGAATTTCCCAAGGAAATATTATATTGGTTTTGGTTATGTAGTATGTGCCTACTGAGATATAGTTTAAAATGAGCTTTCTTACAGAAATTTGGTTTTAGACACGATCTCAACGATAATTTACAAACCCTTATGGATGTCTGATTTGTAGGTGGCTCATAATCAAAGTTTGGCCTTAGGCAGTTATTGCATGCTTTCAAGCTGGAAAAACGAAAAAGCAGGTATAAAAATGGGTTGGATTCTAAGATTTTTTTTTAACTTTACACGTGGGCAGCTTACATTAAGTGCAAGATAAAGAATTGTTTTGTAAGAATTGTAAGGCTTCAAGTGATTTACATTGGAAGAAATTTGCCAAAATCTGCCCTGAACTGTTTTGCAAGTTCTTTATGTATAAACTATTTCAAAGAAATTTTTCCTCTAATAAAAAACAGCATTGAAATTTATTTATATTTAGAGAGCATTCTAAGGCTATTGTTCCCATGAAGTGCATAGTTGTTTAACAGTGTTAACCACTTAGGTAAGCATTTTATAGTTTAAAAGATGTGGGTTCTTGTGATTTATATGTCTATCTCACAAAAAACCTTGTAGATAACTGGTAGCATGTCCAAGAGAAAGGACTGCATGCTGTACGGAACAAGGTGTGTTAATTCAGATGAGTAAGAGCAGTGTCCAACTACACCATGTGTGCTTCTGCAGAGGCACAGAGGCAGAACCCTTGGTGAATCAAGCTGGCTCCTCTAGAGCACTTTGGATGGCTGCCCGTGGAACAGACACAGATGTTTTATAAATCCACACAAAAGCCAGAGGAGAATAATTAGGTTTCTTGCCACCTGCTTTCTATTCTGTTTCTCAGGAGTTCAGGATTTAAAATATCTATTCAGAATGTGAGACACTGAAAGGCGGATGAAGAAACATGTCTGTAAGTGTGCTTAGATAATAGTGTGTCTGGCAGTGACCTGTTTGGTCCATCCAACAGGTTGTCATCTGTCTGGACTTCTGTAAGGCCTTTGACATCATCCCCCACAACATGCTTCTCTATACTGGAGAGATACGAATTTAGTGGCTGGACTGTGGTGGATGAGCAGTTGGTTAGATGGTCTCATCCAGAGGGTAGTGGTCAACAGCTCAATGTCCAGATGGAGATGAGTCATGAGTGGTGCCCCTCAGGGTCTGTATTGGAACCAGTAATGTTCAATATCTTCATCAGGGACACAGACAGTGTAACTGAGTGTACTGTCAGCAAATTTGCGGGTGACACCAAGCTGAGTGGTGTGGTTGACACACCTGAAGGACGGGATGCCATCCAGAGAGACCTGGACAAGCTCAAGAAGTGGGTCCTTTGGAACATCATGAGATTTAATGAGACCGAATGCAAGGGGCTGCAACTGGGTCAGGGCAACCCCTGGTATCAGCACAGGCTGGGGGATGAACAGATTGAGAACGGCTGTGTGGAGAAGGAGTTGGGGTGGTGGTGAATGAGAGGCTGGGCATAAGCCAGCAATGTGTGCTTGCAACCCAGAAAGCCAGTTGTATTCTGGGCTGCACCAAAAGCAGTGTAGCCAGCATGTTGAGGGAGGTGATTCTACCCCTATTCTCCTCTCTGGTGAGATCCCACCTGGAGTATTGTGCCCAGCTCTGAGGTCCCCAGGATAGGAAGAATGTGAACCTGTTAGAGCAGGCAGCAATTGCTGTGTGTAGTGCAGGAAGGAGTGGAGTACAGCATGAGTTCTGGGGGAGGGAGAGGTGCTAGGAGTTCTTCTGGTCAGATGGGTGCTCAGACCCTGTCCCAGAGAGGTATTATGCACAGAGGCAGGGATGGATAGGGATTCTGTGGGTCCCCATGTAGAAACCCCATCTTGGAACTGTGTGCCATTGTGGTTGGCAAATGCCAAGCCACAGTTTTTGACTGGAAGTAAGTAAGACTTTACCCATGAGGGTTAGTAATTGCTGAAATATGTTTCCAGAGTCAACGATGGGTTTTCTCACATAGAGAGGTCTTTGAGCTTTGCATTCTGTATCCATATCATTTCACAGTCCTTGGTCTTTATGAGACACTTTGAGGTGACGATCGTGGTGACTGTTTTGTGCATTGCAGACACCTGTCCATCAGTCACAAAATAGAATGAAACTACCAGCTTCTTTCACACAGTCCACCACACATTTGTCGGTTACCAGTAATTTTACTGCTGCTCTTAAACTGCACCAGAGGTTTGATCTAATAAATGTCTGAATCCCATTAGTAGTCGCCTGTGGTTGTGGAGTCCTTTGGCATTAATTTATTTATAGCATTATCATTGTCAAACTGACTACTGCTGCGTTGCAGGAACCTTTGTACACTGCACTTAGACATCATAATGATCACAGTAATGCAGATTTTAAATCAGTAAGAGTTTATGGGTGCATTCCTGTACTGTCCCTTCCCACTGAAGCTTTCTGTTGTTTACTCTATGACAAACTTCATTAAGAGTAGCTTTTTGCATTTGTACTGCTTCTGTGTGCATGTAATTTTTGTTTCTTTTTTTTCTGTTGCTACAGAATATTTGTTTTGTTTTTATTTTCAGTATGTTGATTTTTTTCCCCATCACTCTACATAGTTAACCAGAGCACCCTCAAAGGACAAGTTATCTGTTTGTTTTTTCTTTGTATTCTGATGTCATTAATAATATCAGCTTAATCTGGTACATGCAGAGCACTGGTTTTCCCCTCTTTTTTCCTGAATTGATGACTACTTAAATAAAAGTGTTGATATGGTAGGTGGGTGGAGGGAGGGGGAAGGCAGAGAAGAGCTAATTGCTGACTGAACGACCGTGTGCAGTTTTGGGCATCACAATTAAAATAAGATAATAAGCCATTAGAGATTGTCCAAAGCAGAGCTACGAATATGGTGGAGGGCCTTGAGGGGAAGCCTTATGTGGAGTAGCTGAGGTCACTTGGTCTGTTCAGCCTGGAGGAGACCGAGGGGAAACAGTGCACTTACAACTTCCTCATGAGGGGAAGAGGAGGGGCAGGCACTGATCTCTTCACTCTTGTGACCAGTGACAGGACCTGAGGAAATGGCATGAAGCTGAGTCAAGGGAGGTTTATGTTGGATATCAGGAAAACGTTTTTCATCCAGAGGATGGTTGAGTACTGAAATAGGTTCCCTCAGGGAAGTGCTCACAGCACCAAGCCTGTCTGAGTTCAAGAAGCATTTGGACAATGCTTTCAGGCACATAGTATGATTCTTGGGATGTCCTATGCAGAGCCAGAAGTTGGATTCAATGATCCTGATGGGTTCCTTCCAACTCAGCATATTTTATGATTCTATGATCTTTCTTGTCCAGTCTCTTAGCTTGCGCAGCCAGCACAACTTAAATGAACTGTGTCTTTGAAAATAGAGAACTTCTTAGCCAGCTTGTCTTACAAATAAGTTTAGATATTTTTTCTGTGCAAATTCTAAAATTTTTATGAGAGTAGAAATGGTCTTTCAAATACTCTGTGTCTAAGGAGCTGAACTGAAAGGGAAGAGCAGAGTTAAAAAACTCTGTGATAATCTTCTAGAACACTTTAATACTCCCTGAGTAAATAGTGAAATGCATGAGTAGAATACGTGCAATGAAAAGATACTGTAACTGGAACAAAACCAGTAAGTGTGAGGAAGAGAAGTCGTAGAAAAATCAGGATGCTATGGTGAAGCTGTTAACTTCTCTGCTCCCGTTTTATCTCTGCTGAATGCTGTGAAATACCTGTTTTATAAGGCGTTAAGAATGAGCAGCTTGCAGCTGGGGAAAGCACAAGAGGAAGTGCTGGATCAAGATTATGAATTTTTTAAAAAGAGTGTGACTGGCTGGTAAATCCAGACCTGTGGAGGAAAGCGAAGAGCTAAATGGGTGAACATCTATGAAAACCTGAGAAATGTTTCTTAAATCAAATGGTCAGAGCCTGCAGACTTAATGCAGATAATACTTTCATATCAGCTTGCATTAGATCTGGAATCTTGTTTCATATTTTTAATCCTGGCTGTATTTTATAAATCTTAATGTAGTTTTAGTTGAGCTTGATAGTTTTGCGTGTTTACAGATGATCTTTAGACTATACATGTGCAGTTCTTTTAGAAAAGGAAAGCAAACTGAACTACTATAGAAGAACTCAACTGGCAGCTGTGGGACAATGCAAGTAATCTGCTTGGCATAGTTTGTGGATAGTATTTTTGCAGTTTTGGTTTTGACTATAGAAAGGTATCATATCTGCTGTTAGCACTTAATGTTTACTATTGGGGAACTTTTGCCTAATCTTCTTAAAGTTCTGTAATTCTTTCATTCCATCACCAGTTGGGGGAAACTGGTAATAGAAAGAAAACTTCTTTCTCTCATGGCTGCGCTTTCTGGATTGATTTCACATTTTTGTGTGTATAACAGGAATTACCCTGTGCTAAAACAAAAAGGAAAAATGTATGGCCCCAGCTCCCCCAGCACTTTGGGAGTGCTGAAAGCTGCTTTAGTGCTTTGTCCTGTAATCATGGATTCATAGAGTAGTTTGAGTTGGAAGGGGACCCTAAAGATCGTCTAGTTTCAATCCCCCCTGCCATGGACAAGGACACCTTTGACTAGATCAGGTTGCTCAAAGCCCCATCCATCCTGGCCTTGAACAATTCCAGGGATGGGGCTTCCACAGCTTCTCTGGGCAACCTGTTCCAGTATCTCACCATCCTCATATTAAAGAATTTCTTCCTAATATCCAGTCTACACCTACTCTCTCTCAGTCTGAAGTCATTCGCCCCTGTCCTGTCTCTACATGCTCTCGTAAAAAGTCCCTCTCCCTTTTTTGTGTAGACTCTCTTCATGTACTGGAAGGCCACAATTAGGACACCCCAAAGCCTTCTCTTCTTCAGTCTGAACAATCCCAATTCTCTCAGCTTTTCCTCGTAGGAGAGGTACTTCTTCCCTCTAAACATCTTCCTTCCATGTCTTTCCTGTACTGGATTCCCAAGAGCTGGATGCAGCACTCCATGTGAGTCTCACCAGAGCAGAGTAGAGGGGCAGAATCACCTCCCTCAACCTGCTGGCCATGCTGCTTTTGATGCAGCCCAGGATGCAGTTGGCTTTCTGGGCTGCCAAGTGCACATTGCAGGGCCATGTTGAACTTCTCATCCACCAGCATGCTCAAGTCCTTCTCTGCAGGGCTGCTCTTGATCTGTTCATCCTTCACTATCTGAGGACTATATTCACATAGAGAGTAGTCCAGAAAGAATTTGTCTGAACTCAAAAGTATCACTGCTCAACATGAAATAACTAAAGAGGAATAACTGGGAAACCAATCAGCCATACTTTAAAAAAAAAAAAAAAATGCTTATTCTGGACAGATACTGCTCAGCAGGTGAGAACAGCCGATCTGTTAAAACTGTGTTACAATATTGGGTAGCATACAGAAGTTTGGAACTGTAGGACGCCTTTCATATATGCAAATTGCATCTTGATGACATGAGAAGCGAAGTCCCTGCTGGGTTATGGCTGGGCAACATGTTCTCTGCACAGCCTCTGCTGTCATCGATATCCAACCTAAAGACTTAGAGCAACTGTTACAGAGGAAGATAGCAAGACAGCCTTCAAATTAGAGTTGCTAATATAATATAGCAAGGTCACTGCAGCTGTATAAATATCAGCTCTACAAATGAATAATTTAGTTGTTGGACTGTTGTGTTTCCATCCATGGCACTGAATTCTTATATCACCAATGTAAGAAGCTGTCGCATTTCAGCCATTGTGCTAACTTCAAGAGAAAGTGTACAAGTTCTTCTTTTAACAAAAACCTTAACTTTCTTCTATGATGTTTCACTGCTTTTCATGGTAAGGGTTTCCCCTTATGAGATGTTTCAGAAGACCATGCTGAGCAAAAAAGCTACCATTTTTCTTTCAGGTGTAGCGGCACCAGACGATTCTAGTTTAAAGTAATGCCCTGTCTGGCATTGGTTCTGCCTGTGAAGTTTGGGGGCTCTGACTAATTTTTCAAAAATGACATTGGTAGCCCACTAAGAAGGCACCAACAGACTTCCACAAAGCAGCTTTTAAAGTGTGTCAGGCCAGGCCTCCATCAAGGGGTGCCCTTGGCAGAGGCCACTGTGGTGATGAACTAAATTAGTTCGCAGTTTGAATTGCTCATCACACATGAGCTATGTCAAGGGAAGCACGTTCCTATAGTGGCAGGGTGCTCTGACCTGCTTATGCAGAGGACATGATGTGGAGAGTGTGTTAGCCCATACTTGTAATCACAGAATCATAGAATGGTTTGGGTAGAAAGGGACCTTAAAGGTCACCTAGTTCCGACTCCCTTGCTGTGGATGGGCAGGATCACCTTCCCCTAGACCATCCAATCTGGCCTTGAACACTTCCAGGGATGGGGCATCCATAGCCTTTCTGGGCAATCTGTTCCAGTATTTCCCCACTCTTACAGTAAAGAATTTCTTTCTCATAGTCTAAACTTGCCCTCTTTCAGTTTGAAGCCATTCCCCCTTGTCCTGTCACTATGTGCCCTTGTAAAAAGTAATATGAGTCTATTCCAGAGGTGTAGTAATCCGGTTTCAGCATTCCCTTAAAGAAAGAGGCGGTTGGGATATATTGGGATTTATATTGTACTCAGAGATCCCCTTGAGGGCTCAGGGATGAAGTGTGATAGGTAGTGCTCAGATGTTAGATATGCCCTGACATGCCTGGGGTCTTGAATAAAGTCATGTAGTCAAGGGAGATTAACAAAGTCCTTCTTTCAGCTGAAGTGTGTGGTCCTGTAAATACTCTTGGTGTGATCTAAAGGAGATAAACCACAATTTAATAAAAACTCATTAGTGTTTTCTCACACTCTGCATTCCTTCAGATGAGCCAGGTTAGAACTGCAGTTCAGGGTTAGAATTAGAAATAATAAGTACAGCTCTCCATGCAAGTAAAATAAAATCCTTAAGTCTTCAACATTTCCCTCTTATAATTTTAGAGAGGAGGGCTGGGGAACGAGGGCTTTAACATGACACTTTGTATTATTATTGGCATATTCCAGTGTTAATAACAATGAGCTTTCCAAAAGTGTCACTGAGACTACTTCCTAAGAAAACCATGAAACGACATTGCAAAAAACTCTGACTTGTAAAAAGTCATGTATTGTTCCTGATAACACAAACCAAATGTATAAATTCTGCAAAAACATCCCATTTGCTGCTGTTCATATTGTTCAGGTAATTGCAATTTCATTTACAGTAATTTTCAAAACCAAACCTAAGTGTGTTGTTCACTAAAGTCAATAAGTGGTTGCTTTTTGGCTGAAACACAAGTGCATTTTCTATGAGTCATTAATAAAATCATCACTAATGGTGATTGCTGCAGAAAGTAACTGAAAGGACAAACAAACGGTTGAACGGTTTTCAGTTTAGCAGGTTCAGTTTGGTGCATTACTGGACAAAACCCTTTATAAACTCTCGTTGGTTTGGCTTGAGGAAGCTTTGTGCTCGCTGTTTCCCGCTTTAGCTTTTTTGCTGAAATGCCCCTAAACAAAAATAAGTCCTCCTGTCCTCATCTGTTGATGTGACGACTCAAATTAACACATGGTTTTTGACTAACCTGAAAGAACTTACCAGGTGCTGGAGGTTTTCTATTTGCATCTCAGTTCACAGATTTAAATTTAGGGGTTTATGTTTAAAAAAGAATTTCTTGGAAGTCGTTGATGGTATCTTTACATAAAAGTAAATAGAGAAGTTTAATGCCAAAAATACAGTCCTGCTCTTTTTAAGCTCTTTTTTTTTTAATGGACCCTTCTCTTCCTCCCTGCCCTTGGAGAGGAGAAATTTGTAATTTGAGGTTCATTTTCCCTCTCCTCACCTTTTAACATCTGAAATTCTAGATTCAGGCTTCCAGTGCTAACTAGAACCTCCAAAATCTATATACAGCAGTGGAGGAGACAGTGTTCTGTTCTGAAAAATGGTTGTAAAAACATTACTTGGACAACCCACTAAACATGAAATAATGAGTAGCATTTTTAGTCCTTATTCTCATGCAGAATGTTTTGCTAGAGTACTCTGTTTTAATTAAAAATCACTGGACAGTTTTCTTTCAAATATAAACTATGTGTTAGTATAGTTTAGGGTGTAATCAAACTGAGTATTATTCTTAATGACTCCAGAATATCTTTGATCATTGCAGAGGAACAACCATCCATATAGATGTTGCATTTGTCTCACAGTACTTTTTGTACTTTATCCTTTTCGCAGCTGAAATCATTCTTGGTATTGTGCAATTAAATCTGTGTGTGCTCTTGAGAGATCCTGTTTTCAGTCACTGGCCCATTATCTGACATTTAGCACTTAAAGATAAGTCATTTTGCTACTGCAAAATTCTGTGTGTTCTACTAAAAAACCTAAATGCCAGTTTTAACAAGTTCAGTTAAAATGAAGTTGGAGGTTTTTTAAACAGATTATAGGTAAACAAAATAGAAAGAATGTTCCTTAAACTAGACTGTTACGTTCCTGAGCACTGAATGAAATACTGGCTTTAATAATAAAGATTTATCTTTTTTAAAAGCTAATGATATTGGGAGAGTCTTGTTCTTTAGTTTTACTGACTTTTCCAAATGTGAGAAAACTGTTCCATTTCCAACTTTAGTAGATCGACCTCTAAAATAATTAGAAACTTGAAAATGACTGCAATTCCGTGAGTACCTTAACCTAGTGTAATACCTCTGCATATGTATATGTGCACCTAAATCTGGTTTAAATACCTTGATAGTCACTGCACCAGAACTGACTTATTAATACCAGAATCTGTGATGAAATTTTGCAAGTGTTGTTGTTGTTTCTGAAATAGCAGTGAATTTTAGAAATTTTACTTAACTCTCGCTTGTTTCAGCTCTGACAATCTTGAAATCAGAATACTTGCTCTAGTTTTGTTAGCTCTCACTGTATCGGTTTAACTGTAGCACTTAGTTTCAGGGCCTAAGAGAGACAGTAATCTAGTTTTGGTGGTTACTCTGCTGAAACAGAAAACAAAAAAGTAAATTATATTTTATTTTGCTGATTTTTTGGGGGGACAATGTCCACAGGATAAATACATCAAATGAAATGGGAGTGCTGCTTTTATTTGATGTGGGCATCAGTTAGGATCATCACATGAATAGTAAGCAAAAAGTTTAGAGAAGTGTGTGTGTGTGTGTGCTGGAAGGTAGGGGTGTTTGGTGGTAAAGGTGATTGATGGAGAAAGGAAAGTGAGCAATGATTTAAAAGTAACAAGTGGAAAGTAGTGCATTGAGATAAGCAGAAAAAAGCATACCGTTGTTCACAATCTCATTGACCTAGGAACTTGGGTCTGTACACATTCTATATGCATGTAATGTTTTATTATCTGAGAACATGCATAGAGTCTGTGTAATTAAAAATGTTGGATTGATTTTTAAAAAAAATTGTTAAATTAGGTAATCTGGGAAAAAGTGTTTGGAGAAATACGACATGACTGACATAGCTGTCAGCTGAAGAAATGTTTGAATAATCACATATTAGCAGCAGTGTTCAATAAATAAAAGGGATGTATTACTTCATATAGGGTTTAAAATAGTGTTACTCTTTTCATCAGTCTTTAAGCTTTGCAAGTTTTTCACTTTGCTTTGAATAAATACCATGTTTTGGGATGAGTAGCTATGCTGTAGCACCTAATTTAGTGTGTGTAGGTGATGTGGTACAACACTTCTTTTGAATTGTTCTGTCCTTCCTTCACTGAATATTTTTTAGGAATTATCATTCTTAGGAAACGAAGTATGGTTAATTTAAAAGGAAATAAAGAAGGACTTCCATATAGTTGACATCAAATTTGTATTTGTTTTTCCATCTTTGTTAGTGTGCAGATTTGGTTCACCTTGGGATATTGCATCTGCAGCCAGATTCAAGTTTATTTAATGAAACTACAGTACCAATTTGGAACCGTTTGAAATTTTCACTAGGAGCTGGTCTGCCTGATTTTTCAATAGTCTTTTAGTTTAGCTTATTCTGATTTAGTCGCTGTTTCAGTGATTGTTGCCACCTAACATTTTATGCTTTGCAGTTTAAGAATGGCAAACAAACTGCTAGGTAATAAAATAGCGATGTCTGTTTCTTGCATGCTGGTACTGCATCTAAAATGTTGTAGGTAGCTATTTGCTTGCTTGGCATTAATTGTTCTGCTTTGGAAGGTCCCCTTGGGGCAGTTCTTCGAATTTATCTGTAGAGTATGTGCACAGGAAAGGCAGCAGTGTCTTGGGGCACAAATATGCAGATATTTTGATCCTGGGGTAGTTTTTTCAAACAGAGCCGCAGACAGCAAAGCTCAGTAATGAAATATCTTTCTATTGCTAGTATGTTTAAAAAAGAAAGTCTCTACAGCATGTATGAGAAAAAACTAATTCCAGCAATCAGTGCAGGAATATCTACATGAAAAATCATGAGTCTCATTTATGAATACCTAGCACATACAATCTTGTGGTGGTGTTGTATTTCAGGTATCCAATTATGATTAATGATATTTGATCCTATTATTATAATTATTATTTCAACCTAGAGAAGCAAAGCTTGATGGTAGGGTGGGATCCTCAGGAGTTACCAACTCTGGCCAAACTGTGTTTGGTTCGAAGTCACTGAGAGTTTCACTGTTGATTTTTGTGGGAGCTGGGTTAGGTCACTGCACAGTACTTTTGAAATCCCACCTCTAACTATTTCTGAGTTGAGTGTGTGATTATTTCCTCACAGGGAGGAGTCCATCACCACAGGCTTCCAAAAACACAGGTGACACACTTTGGTCAAAATACCAAATTCCAGTAACTTTAACCATCTCCTGCCTGAGAAACTTCATTAATAACGTTAATAGGCTGATGCTGAGCATTTGCAAGCACAGTAGTGAAAAGTATACTGTGGGCTTCACTGGAAATTGTAAGTGCTGAAGATGCCCAGGATCAGGCTTTGGATGAGCCATTCAGTACCATGTGTGGTCTCTCACAGGCTAGTTTCATGCTTGCTTGCAGTAGTTGGAACTAGCCAGCCGTGACAAAAAAAAGAACACTGTGGGTCTTAAACTTATGCTGGTGCTACTTCTGCTTTTAAAGTGAACATTATCTGAAAGCCCCTCTACACTCAGCCTGTGAAAAGCACTCAGCATGTGCCATAGCTTCTGAAATCTGCGGAACAACTTGCGTCAGGGCATGCTGGGGGAGAGAACCTTCTGGCATACTGTGCTCCAGAGTTAGCCTATCTCCTACCCTCAATTTTCAACTTTTCAATGGCATGGAGTTGGGGAAAAAAGAATAGAATGTAAATTTACTTTCGGGTCACAGGCTCTCATTTTACTGGAGTGAGTCACTTGAAGTGATACTAGTGTCCGAGGTAAACCTCTTGGATGTGTCATACAAGGCACTTATTATCGTAATTAATCTGTCACAATATAATTCTCATCCTTGGCTCAGCAGCGTATCAGTATATGTATTACTGCTACGTTGTCTTCCTAAGTAAATGTGTCTGTGCAAGCTGTTGTGCATCAACTTGTGGCTGTGGAACCATTCTGGCTTCCCACAACAGGCATCCCTTCTCCTGATACAAGGCAGGAGGGACTGTTGCTTGCTGATGGTGTTACCTCTGGCCACAGGCTGCTCTGGCTTCCAAACTGACTTCATTCTTATTCTGTCCCCTTGGCTGCATTTTGCCACGCAGCTCTCATGCAAAATGCCACGTGTGCTGTCCCTGGCTTGATGCTGTCCTGATGGCACCTTCTCTCTCCTCAGGCACTGCTACGTCTTTGTGTCATGCTAAGCATTATCTGTAGAGCCTTCCCCACTCTGACTCTGCCTTCCCCAAATCAGAAAGCCATAAACAGAGGCAATTCTCCTCTGGCTGTGGCATGCTGGAGGTGGACTGTGAGGAAGACTGGTAAAGCATGTTGGGGACAGGGGAGGCTCTTAAATCTGTGTGACTGTGAAGAACACACTGTCTTGAAGGGATTCTACTGGGTTGAGAAAATAATTGGTGCCATATGCAAGTGGTGATGAAGAGACGGGGATGAGGTATCGCCACAACCTTTCTGACATAGTGGCAAAGTTCATGCATCTTGCAGAGGATTAATGTGGTGATGTGTCATGGTGCTGGGGTCAGGATCTTTCATAAAAGGGATTGCTCTTTGGTGTGAGATAGCAAGTGAAGAAGCAAAGTGTGTGTAGGGGAAATAAAGAGGGCTTTCCGAGCCAGCAAAGCAAAGGTGTTGGAGGAGATACTGCCTCAGGTAGCCATCACACTTGAGCAGTAAAAATTCCTCCCCTCCTCCCAGCTGGCAGATGAAATACCTAGTAGGTATATGTTGTATCCCACCTCACTGGCAAAGGATCTCTTGTAGATAAATGTGTGACGTTCCATGTGTGGTGTTGAACATGTGGGGTTATTACAGGGGTGTGCATTGTTACAAAAAGATAAGGTAAGGTGCATTTTATGGTCACCCTTTTGCTTGAATTCTTATCTTCACAAGCGCATCTGAGAATTTGTAACTCTGCATCTGAGATAATTCAGAAGAGTTCCAGTGAATGATTTAGTTTTTGTGTGACTGAGCTGTAAGTTGTATTCTTGGAAGTCCTATTTGAGAAGTCAGCTAAACATGCTTTCAGAAGTGTTCTATTTCTTAACAGTCATAGGAGCAAAGCAAGCTTTGAAAATAAAATGACAGTTAAAATGAACGTTGACAATGCAAAGCAGTAGAATATGAGTATAGTGTTGTTTTAAATATACACAGTAATATTTTTAATGCATCAGAAATGGTTATCTAACTTCCCTAATTGATCTTCTAACTTAACTATGATAGCTGACTAAGAAAGACAGGCAAACGTTGTGGAAGAAAAGTGTGAGTTTTATGGTTGTCCTGCTTGAAGATTCAAAAAAAAAAAGAAAAAGACAAAATCCATACCACAAACATGTTTCTTCTCTGAAATGCATTTTGTTTGGTTTATCAACTTGAAACAAAAATTATTGCATGGAATCAAAAGAAGTTGCATATCACAATTTCAGGTTGTAGTATCTGTTCAGAGAAAGGGGAGGGCGTGAGAACATGTAACTTGGTTTTACTAGAAATGTTAAAACAATTACGTTTTCAGAAGGAGGGTTAGACCTTTTTAATAAAGATGCTTCTGTTTTAAAAAGCTCACTATTTGGCCTTGGGAGAAGAATGACTAAGCTATGTGCTGGTGTCTTAGCAACAACGGTGATGTGAAAAAAAGTGTTTTAAAATCTGACTGTATAGAGACAATCTATGCATGTGTGAATGGTAGTGTTGCTTCCTAAAAGTCATTAATATTGCATCAATCTAGAGCAAGACTTGTGTCTGGGTAGATAAATGTGTTTAACCTGAGTCTTCTCATTCCTTTTTGCTACTTTTTTACAGGGAATGAAGTATCTGTGCATTCCTGCTGCTGACTCACCCTCGCAGAACTTGTAAGTTTTCTTTAAAAATAAATCACAAAACCCCAGAAATCCCCCACTACCATGATGCCTGTTTTACAATTTGCTGAAAGGTCTGATTACACAAATGTGGGTTTTAATCAATTAAGAAAACACAGTAACACTTTATTTCAGCCTCCTTTTTGTATGTAAGGTTTGTAGGAGTCTCAGTTTGTAAACACTTTTCATTTGTGGCCTTAAACTTCAGGAATTCCCTAGTGAATCTGCCCCTAATTCAGTCCCAGTTTATTCTAGCCACTGTTTTTGTAAGTCTTTTTGCTTGGCTTCTCGTTTTCGTTAGTGCTATCTCCAGCCATTAACAAAAAGAAAATATTTGAAAGAGGTGTGAAGCCTGGTGCTTCAAGGGCTGAAATAAATTCCTCACAGTGAGCCTCCAAAACAAAGTTCCAGTGTGCAAACTACCCCTGCAATTATCTGCTCTGGACTTGAACCTGCCTCTGAAGTCCCTGCTGCCCTTAGTAATTAGCTGGCATGGCAGGGAGTTTCTGCCCTGCAGTGATTCTTACCTTGAGGATATATGTACTGCAGTTAGGGTGTCCCAGCCTTGCTTTTTCTCATCCCTGCTAACGTTCATGTAACGCTCATTTCTTTCCCTTGGTTTTAATTCAGCATAGCAATTCTTGATTCCAAGGAGAAATCAAAACAAGAGAACTTAAATGGTGACCAGCTCTTTCTTCTAGAGCTCACTGTTTATTGTTGGGGAGAGGTGAGGGGGGTTTCAGCCACATCCTGCTACCAGGTTTTGTAGAGAAACAAGTAGTTGAAAGAGGCCTGGTGTACGGAAGGAAATGCAGCACTGCTTTTCTCTCATATCACAGCAGTATTCCGGCTCATGCTTTCGGGGGATATTTTTAGAGTATGTGTTTCTCATAATCTAGAAAGATTCCAGTGTGGCACTTGATGCGTGATGATTTGCCTTTTCATTCTGCATTTCTGTCATGATTTTAGAGGTAGGGAAAAAAAAAAGGCACCACACCCTTACCCCCAGTAAAAACACCCAAACCCTTAAAATTTCAAGTCAGGTCTGTAGTGAGAAGGCAGATAGTTAACTGCCTTTGTCATGGACAACTTCCATGGCCTTAATATTTAAAATTAATAAAAATAAATAGATGTAAAAAAATAATCCTTTTGGGAAGGAAAACAAATACGAGATTAGAGGGAAACATTCACATGTTGGCATTTTGAGGTCTCTAGCATTTCTGAAAATGTTTTGCAAACCTGCTTCCTTTGATAATAGAGATGTGGATCAATTGAGAATGGAAAGAGAAAGAATGGCATTTATTATGAATGTTAATCAGTGTACAATTCATCCCCTCTCTCACTATTAAATATCCAGGAATTACATTGAAAAAACCTCCTGTATGGAGGAGCAGTACCAAAGCTCTTAAAGCTTCAGTAAGAAGATAGAATATTTGCATGAGTATTGTTTCTGTTACGCTGCAGGCATCTAAAATACTTGCTTTGGTATCAGGTGGTTGCAAGCAAACGTCATTACTTCTAATACTGATACAATCCATCACTTAAAATAAAACTTGATGAGTAACTAATTTTTCTTTCTTTTTTTTTTTTTTTTTTGCTATATACAGTCCAGGTCTTCAAGGCAAATCAAATCATGATTCTCACAAATAGCAACGTTGCTTGCTTTGCACATACAGTCTTCTGAAAGCAAGAGAAGAAGCTGCCTTTGTTCAGCCTGTGAGGACTAGGCACAGTCTTATCTAGGAGTAGTTAACCATGGCCATGCCCTGTGCCCACTATGCAGGGAGGGATAGCTGGGCAACAGGAAAGGGAATTGCTCCCTCTGCAACATCTTTTGCATATCTGCCCTCTTCTTTCGAAAAAAGGGATTGTTCCGGTGTCAGGAAAAAAACCCAAACAACTGAAGCAGCATCCTCTATTGGGGGTCCATGTTTTCTCTTAGCAGTGTTTGACAGGCATAACTGACCAGATACACACTGCTGTTTCCCAACAGCAAGCTCGTCAGAAGCTTTGCTAACACTTTGCAACTGCTAGCAGGTTGATGAGGTCCAGCTGGAAGCCCTGACTCACTGAATTTTGTAACTATGAGCTCTTAACGCACTTCAGCATAGTTTTTGTGAAGGAAACTTCTGGGTCTTTGTGAGTATAATGCGCATTTACTCCTAGTAAGCTTGTTTAGTGGAGTTTTCTTCCTCAGAGGGATGAATTGCTGGGGAAATACAGCAGGGATTCCCCTGTTAGCATGCGAGTGTTCACTGAAGTGTCTCAAAAGCTTGATTCTACTCCCATATTCTGCCTCTACCAAGCATAGGAAGCAAGTAGTTGCTTTTGAGACTCAAGGTGTTTCCTAGATGTTAAATCAGTGTTTTCCCTGGTCTATGAAAATTTTACCTTGGGCCAGTGGCTGCTCCAGAAATGTCATCTCCTATAAAACTTGTCACTAAAAAGTTAATTCTGTAGAAATTAAATCTTCCCTTCCTGCCCTGTTCCAGTTAATTGTTTTCAGCTTTGTGTTTCTAAGGAAGTAACCTCCAGCCGTCAGGCAGTTAGTGGTGATAATACAGAAGCCAGATGACCTAATAAGAGGAGGAAATTTTGCTGGATTTTTGTTGCATTTACATTACCAAAGGAAAGGAACACTGAGATGCTTTGTCCTATCTGATTTGGATGCTCTCTTTTCAACCTTCATGAATACTGGTAAAAGTCTGACTAGCAACAAATGAAAATATATTCATAAATATTATCATAACTCTGCTCTCAGTCTAGTTTTGGATTATGAAGCATGCTAATGTGTAAGTTTAGGTAACTTTTACAACATGCTGGTAGAGGCATTGTACTGGTGGTTCTTCCTGTGGTGTTTTCCCACTGTGAAGATGATGCAGTTCAGGATGCTTTAAGCCGGGAGATGTGAAAGCCAGATATCATGAAATAAATTGTCCCGAGGTCCAACAAATAGGCTGTAAATCAACACATTTGTCAAGTCTTTTCTTGTTAGAGATGGTAATCAAGTGTTTTGTGGTTAATGTAAGACTTGCCATTCTTCTTTGTGTCTGGCATTTACCACACAGCTAACTGGTCCTCAATCTTTTCATGTAAATATGGGTTTAGATAAGTGTTCATGTAGATATGGTTTTACCATAACTTTGAAAATTATTTTAGGCAACTGTGTCTGCTGGCTCCAGAAGAGTCCCTGATGCCATAGGGTTGTGGAGGAGTACATTTCTTCATTTCTCTGATTCGAGGGGGGGCCGTGGTTCTACAGAATGGCACCAATTCTAAATGTGCCTGTTTCTCTTCTTGTTTTCACGAATGCCTGTAAATGCACTTGACAGCGTTTCAGCAGACTGAGCATCAGCAATAAGAAAGGGCAAAAAAACCCTAGTGGAGTTCACTATGTGCAGTACTTTGCAATGGTGTTATGCTCAATCACAGATATTTTTCAAATCAAAGTGCTGAAATGTCTAACTAAAACTTGTGCTAGACCATTATAGCTAATTCACTGGTGCATGAAGCTGCCCTCTTGGCCGGATTTTCTAGAGAGAAAGAGAAAATACAGATGTATGAGAAGATTGGGATGCTGTCAATACAGACCTAACCAAAGTTGCATTTGACTGAATTCTTTCAGTCTCAGCTAAGCGCTCCTTCATTCTGCAATAGCAATGCTTCTTGCACAAACAGACAAACATCTCCTTTGTCCCCTGAGTTCATTTCTGTGAAGCCTCGTGTGTCCCCTGGCAGACCTGAGCACCATCATTTGCTAGAGCTCAGCCAGTGAAAGTATTTTGTGTGGCAGTCTGAGTACAAATGCATTTGTAAGGCTTTGCCTTCACATACTTCATCCCACATACTTCATCCATCCCTTGAGAAATATAAAACTGAGTTGCCATGCTGTCCTAAAGCTTGGGATTGCATGGTGCCTTGAGATTTTCCAAATAAGTTCCTCAAGTCTTCTCCAGCTGTGCTCTCCATTTTGTATCCAGTGATGCAGAAGTTGCCTTGAAGAGGGAGTCCTGGGCTTTGGGATCCCTGTTTTTTTGATATCCCAGCTTTAGGTATCCTTGCCTTTGCAAGTTCCACAGGCAGTGTCACTATTGCAACAGTGTTGTCCTCCAGGTCTTGAGTGTTTATAGTATCAGCAGCTGCACTGTTAGGCAGGAAAGGGAGCTTCCTTTTATGTGGGTATTCCTGATTTTTGTGTGGCTGCTGGTGCTGGGCTGAGGTTTTTTTGTTTTACCCTTGTGGTATAATATTCACCCAGAGAGGGGAAACATCTTGAATACAGGACGTTGTGTTTCATGGGTGTTGAGCGCAATGTGCTTTCACGTTTGCCTTTGCTAATAAACCTGGTAATGACTGCCCCTTAAGAACCTCTTTCCTCTGTCCACATTGCTCACATTGCTTCTGCTTGTGAGCCTTAATTGCAAGAACACTCCAAGACCACAGTGACTTCCAGCTCTGTTGAACTAAAACTGCAGGCAGCACCAAAGGCTTTGCAGTTGGAATGACAGAGTGAGCAACTTGTGACTGGGATGCCAAGAGGCAGTGCTGCATGTTTACTGAGGTGATGGCAGCTGCCCAGTTATTATCCTTCGGACTTGCCTCACTTAAAACGAAGGGGCACATATAAAGGATAATGAGATTACAAACCTTAAGGTTTGTAAACTGAGTCTTCTCTCCATTTTCTCCTCTGTTGCTTTAAAAAAGGTAGGCTGTAGGCAGGGGTTGGCTGACACCCTGAATAAGGGCAGGCAGAAGGGGTACTGCTGTCAGAAAGGAGAAGACTGGAAGGACCTGAAGAAGCCAGGGCTTGAATTGAGCATTTTCTCATAGCAGGGACAAAAGGGAGAAATTTCATGTTGCAAAGAAGAAAGTCCTAGCATTTGGATGCGTCCTAGCACATGGTTTGAAGGAGGAGGTAAAGTTGAAGTGAAGTGTAAGTTTGGGCAGCCGGTAGTTTCTCTTTGTGAGAGACAATATGTCTTGAGAACTATTCGTGTAGTTGTGCTGAGTTCCATCTGACATCTGAGCATATGTGCAGACATGTGAGGTCAAGTCGCTAATTTAAAGAGGAATAAAATACAAACCGAAATACAGACTTGACGGTCATCAGAATAAAGTGTTTGTTAATGTTATCACACTGTAGTGCCTAAAATACTGGTTTCTTATTCAGATAGAATGGAGAATAGCTATGCCAGTGAGTTTTGTGTTCCCTTGGCAGACAGTAACTTTTACTTTGTATGACCTATATTCAGTTCTGAATTCTAGAAACAGCATTGAGCTTTCAGATATATTTCTCTCTTTCTAAGTAGTGATTTTACTAAATAGATCACTTTCTTTATTCTCCTTCTGCTTTTGTTTTCAGAGCAAGGCATTTCAGAGAGAGCATCAAATTTATCCATGAGTGCCGGCTCACAGGTGAAGGCTGCTTAGTTCATTGGTATGTATATGTTTCCTACAAAAAAACTTTTTAAGAGTTTCTCTACCTAGATTTTGATGTTCTTATTTTAATAAGTTAGTGAAATGCTCCCTTTATTCGAAGAGCCTCAGAAGATTTGCAAATGCTATTAAAATCTCATGCTAGGACTTTTGAGTCTCTGGGGTGGGCAGCTGCCTGGAGATAAAAGGAACCCAAGACATTTTGCTTGACCTTCTCTTATCAAACATTTTTGTAGGATTGATTTGACTAGGAATGTGTTGACTGGAGACATATTATTTATTTTGCATTATTTTAATTGCTGTATTTCTAAATGTGATTTCCATAATCCAAGTAATTTGATTAGTCTCTCTAACAGCTATTTTGGCAACTTAAAAATTGTTTAAAAAATTTCCTCTGAAGAGAAATTGATTTTTTTCCTCTTTTTTTTTTTTTTCTTTTCTTTAAACTGCTGAAGTATTCAAATGTTGCATTTGTTATAAGCAAGTCTCTGATTGGAAATATGCTCCTGGGACTGTAGAGACTAGAAAAGGAAATCCCACCCTGGGTTGTTTTTTGGTTTTTTTTTTTTGCTCTCTGCTATTGGTTGTAGTCTTTGTGCTGTATGTCCAAGTGACATATCTGGGTCTATATGTGGACTCAGAGTCATCTTGTGATTTGAACACTGGACTTACACGCAGGCCTTGAGCATAAATCCTCACTTTGCTATTGACTCATGATAAGGCATGCGCCATTTGGTCAGCCTTGGTGTATGGGAAACAGTAATAAGTAGTATGAATTCTAATGGGGTTTTAAAAAACATATATTTAAATTTGTGAAGATTTCAAAAATATAAAGTGTTCTTGAAATGCCAAGTGAAAGGGTCTGGAAACTCTTTTTATTCCGGTAAATGTAACTCAAGCACATTTTTTATATTCACAGTAGTAAAAGTTCTGAGTTTGTCCAGTGCTGTCCAACCAAGCATAATAAATGATTCTTACTCTATCCCAGCATTTAATATGGGGAAACTGGAGTCCTGAGAGTTGAAGCTGCACTGTTTCAGTGGATAGCAGAAAGAGGAACTCAAGCAACCAGACACGTGTACTTTTTAACAGTTC
Source organism: Empidonax traillii (assembly GCF_003031625.1). Taxonomy (NCBI): domain Eukaryota; kingdom Metazoa; phylum Chordata; class Aves; order Passeriformes; family Tyrannidae; genus Empidonax; species Empidonax traillii. Next base: position 1,080,875 of record NW_020955285.1, on the reverse strand, counting down.
AGTTAAAGTTCATTTTGGCTCTATGAAGTTGAAGCCTTTATTCATGATGGAGAAGGAATGGTCTTATTTCACTGCTCTGATCTATATAAGCAGAAGAAAGAAAGTGGGTGACTTATTTCTGCCTTATTAAAAACCAAATCTAACTTAGAATGTGTGCACTGTCCTCTGCCTTTGTGAGGACTTCATGTTTATTTCTTCCTTTTCAGTCTCTCATGAATTACCACTCAGAATCCACTTTCTCCATCCTATTGTAGATTAATTGTGCTACATTTGAAAAAGCAGCAGTGCCAAAACTATTTAATTCAAATATTTTGATATTTCTTCCTCGTGACAAGCAACACAGCAGTCTGCTGTGATGTTGGGAAATGATGCTTTTAACTGTGACAGATGAAGTATACAGCACTGCTTTAGTGTATTTCACCTCATTTTTTGTGCAGCCTTGCAGGTGTCTCCAGGAGTGTAACACTGGTGGTTGCCTACATCATGACCATCACAGACTTTGGTTGGGAAGATGCATTGTCTGTTGTCCGCGCAGCGAGATCCTGTGCCAATCCAAACATGGGCTTCCAGAGACAGCTACAGGAGTTTGAAAAACATGATGTTGATCAGGTAAATGAACTGCAAACAAGAGTTGTGAAACACAGCTCCAAGTCAGATCATGGGCTACTTTTCATTAGTTTGTGGTCTCTGTGGTTTATCTGACTCCCTGTTTTTGCTTTGAGGGAGTGGCTTCTTAACCCAGCCTGCTCCACTGAGAGGGCACAGATGGAACTGATGGTATCAAGGAATGCTAGATGGGAGAAGGGATGGAGCACAGGACCTAAATACCTCCTGCCTGACTGTGCTCTCAATCTAGCGATTGCTTGAAAACACAGTACAAAACCCATGCCTTTATAGGGGTAAAAACTAAAGGGTGAGTTGCTCAGAACACAGCAGAAAGACTGACCTATAAGTACCAGTGGCATAAAATAGTTGTTTTCCCCACAACACATTCATTTGGAATAGTAAGCAGGAAAAAAATCATAATCAGAAGTCTTTGCTGTCCAGGAGTTAAACTAGGTTCTCGTTATGACTTACATGTTGTGTCCCCTTCACCTTCTGTTGCTAAGACAATAAATTTTCTGGTGTGTAGGGCAGTCTCAAATCTGACTCCTTTTTTTTTTCTTATTAACCTTTGAAGGCTTTAAGCTTAGGAGAATTAAGGGAAGAGTAGGACTGCCAAGTGGTTTTCATAAGACAAAAATTAGTTTCTTACTCCAAAAAAGAACCGTCCCACGCAAAAGACCTGCTCCCTCTGGGTGATTGGTGACTTCCACTTATGTTAACAACCTACTCTGGCTGCCCCCTTCATTTTCCATTGCTCAGCATGTTGCTGTTCTCTGGACTTTTGTGCTTATGGTGCTTATTAAAAATCAACAACAACAACAACAGAAGCAAACCGAAATTGGAAAGCAAAATACATGAGGCAGAGGATGTTGGTTTTTTTATTCCATCTCTATGATTCTGCTGCAGAAAGCTCAGAGTTTAGAAATTACCATTTGTTTTGTATGATGCAGTTTGCAACTGTAAATATTTGCGTTTTTTTAATATTTAACTGAATGTTTCCTGGATCGTTTGGAACTGGTGTAAATGGTAGAATAACTGATTTTTAAGAGACAAAAGTCAGAGAGGGACTTTCCAGACTTGTCTCCTTCCTCTCTTACAGTCATTTCTACTCTAATTGGTTTGGTCTAACAGCAATGACAATTAGGGCTATATGCAAATAGCCTGATAAAGACAGTAACGTCTCTCTTTTTTCATCCTCCATGGACGGTGCATTCTGTCTTTTTTCACTGAGGGGGAGGCAGTAGGTTGCAAAAAGAAGTATCCACCTGTATTCACTGGCTGGGCTGGAGTTTCTTACTGTCTCTTAACAGCAACCACATCCTTAGCAGGTGTCTGTTTACACACCTGATTTCAGTGGAATAATGCCATCTGCCAAGGGTGTGAACTTTTTTCAGATTTCAGCAGCATGGGTGTTTTGCTGTGCCACTACAGGGTCTTGGTATCCTGTAGGGTCTCTGGAACAGTGTCCTTTAGATTTTAGTCTTACAGGGTGGGGTTTAGTCACTAGGATCATAGCATGGTTTGTACCTGTTCCAAACCTTCACTTGGTATCCTGAGGCTTCAGATTTGACTCAGCACCTCATGACCAAATGAGAGGGAGGGACTGTGTTGAGATCTAGTCTCCCAGTGTCCTAGCAAATGGTCTTTATGGATCAAGCTGCTCATGAGCCCCAAACAGAATAAAGCTATGAAGGCTAAGGTTTGGAAAATTAGTATTTTCCCCTCTGGGATATAACAGCTGGGGTCTGTGTTTACTAGCTGCTTCTGCAGAGAAGTGCAACAAAATTGTCAGGGGTTGGACAGTTCCTCAGTTGGACTCAAATTTTCCAACTGGCAAAGATGTGACAGAGAAGGATCTAAATGTGATTAAGGTCTATAAAACTGAGTGGACAGAGAAAGTGAACATGTGAAATTTCCACTCCTTCCTGTGAGATGGGATTATCAGTTGGCAGGTCCAAATCAAGGAAAAAGAGGGGGAGTGTTATACAATATGCACTTATGGAGCTTGTTGGCATGCAGATACCTTGGGGGAAAAAATTGTGGGTTTAAGAATGTGATCTCATGACAGAAAAATAATTTGTTGTTATCAAACACAAAGATACTGCCTCAGACTCTGAAAGCACCAGAGTTGAAAATTGCTGCGAGCTGAGGAAATGGCTCAGGAAATGTTCCCAGGACTACTGGGACCTCTGCTTGCTTCTTGCCTCAGCATATACATCTGGGTACTCTCATACCAGGATACAGGGCTGGATTATCCCTCAGCTGGACCTGGTACTTCTGTTACCATATACCATATTCAGTCATTCATGTCAGTAACATATAGGGTCCTGTGCTATGGCTTATAAAGCTCCTGAACTTTTTCTTCCTAGAAGATACCTTCTGGGATATCTACAGTACATTTTTTATTACTGGTGTTTGTGAGCTCAGCATTTGTAAGAGTAGTTCAATTTTCTGATCTTCAAGCTTCTTGCAGCCTGTTGTGACTTGGGCAAGGTGGCTGATCATAGGGGCTTCCACACTAATTCATCTTATTGTTTATCTATGCAGCAGGAACAGGGAGTCCAGGATTTCCTTGCCCAGCAGATGTTCATTATTCTGTATTACTCCAGTCAGCCATGCTGTTCAACAAATCTGTCATTTTAGGAGGTGTAAGGGATCTCAGTGATTTCAAACATGTTTCCTGTGCCTATGTGTTCTGTGCTGCTATTGAAGGGCTTGCAATATTTGGAGTAGTTTTCTGCTTATAATCTTAAAGAATCTGGAAATTCTCTAGGACAGGAAGAAGTATTACTTCTCCATCAATCTCATGTTATTGTTTCATCATACTGTATATGTATGTTCAATTTCTGCAGTTCAGGCAGTGGCTGAAAGAAGAATACGGGGAAAACTCTTCTCAGGATCTCCAAGAAGCCAAAAATCTTCTGAGCAAATATAAAGAGCAGGCAGAGTTGCATCAGACTACCGGAGGAAGACAGTGGAATAACAACTTCTCATCTGTGCCATCTCTCTCATACAGCAACTACACAACAGAGACCTAATCGTAGGAGGTCGATTTTTTTTCTTGCTACCTTTGCAAAACATCTTGCCATGTTTTCCATCCCATCTTCAAGACTTTCAGCAGTAAACCATGCAACCAGTTGATTTATAGAAAGCTTCTTGATGACGTTATGTGTGTGTGTGTATGAGTGTTTTTCACACAGTTTTATAATTCAGGCAGGATCAAGCTCTGTTTATGCCCAGAGACAGGATGCAGTTACTGTGGCTGAGGCAGCTTGTCCGCCAGCCACAGCTGTTATCCCCTTATGCCCATGTTGCCTGGCATTTGCGGTGAGGTTAGCTCAACTCCTCTTGTCGTAGGCTAGCAAAGGGCTTGAAGAAGTGAAGTCTGGTGATTCAAGCTGTGGCAGTTTGTTATCTCTGCACTATTAGTGTGAGAAAGATGTTATTGCACCTGAGAAAGGGAACTCAAGTCTGTCTCCCCTGCTCCTGTTCACAGTCCATTGGCAAGTAATACTGTGGAGGTGGGTTTGAACTTGAATGCTAGGCTGCAGGCTGGAGTGGCTGAGATGTGAGTGCACATACCTTTCTGCAAGCAGTAGCATCTAGGAGAGAAGTGGGACAGACAGCTCTGAGTAATAACACCTTCAACCGCCACAGTCATACTTGCTTCAGTGCACGTGAGACGGGGCTGTCGGTAGAACTGCCACAGACCAAGAGCACTGAGACTGTTACCACAGCTCAGCTGATGTGCAGTGATTTAAGCCGTGGTCCCTTGATTGTGCATCTGGTCTCCTAGCATAAGCTTCTCTGGAGAACAGCTTATCAGGTCTCCAGTGCCACTGAACTTCATTCCCCATGGAGCACGTGCCTCTTCAACACACACCCCTGCGCACATGGTAACGTGTCTCCAAAGAGTGGGCTCGGTCTGAGTGCGAGCACCTGTTTCTTTGCTTGTGCTGTGGTTTGCTCTTTGACTTCAGCTACCTCAAAAACGCTGTTCTTGTCATTGTGGTTGTAAATGCAACCTTGAAAATTGCCTTGTGTAATCTTAATCCGACACTGAGTGAAGTAAGTGGGTGCGTGTGTGTGTGAGTGTGTGTGTGCATGTATAGTTCACAAATGTCTGTATTTGAGAAGTTTATTGTTTTCTTTTAAAATTGCCCACATTTCTCACTAGTTTAAAGATTGAGTTATTAGAATTCAACTTTCTTGCCATTTAAACACCACTATGTATTTTGCTGTGATCAGATTTGTAGGAATGCATTTGTAAAATATATTTTAAACTAGGTTAAAACTTGGGCCATACTCTGCTCTTGGTAATGTTGTGTGGTTTTGGAATGGAACCATCACCTGACTCAAGTGGATCGTAAGAGTGTGACTTCAAACGTCAGTAGGAATGCTGTGCAGCATGGTTCTGATAGCGTAATGAGGGGTGACGCTGATGCCAAGATAATGATTTATTGTCTTTGACTTGAAGGATGAATGGCCCACTCTTCTTGAAGATTCCAGAAAATAAAAAAACCTCCCAAACAGCCAAGACAGAAAACCAAAACCAAACCCCTTATTTGTTCAGATGTGGTGTATATGTCATGCTAAAAGCTGAGCACTGAGTGAGAAGCAGTCAGCATACTAGATTGACTGTTGTCTCTTTCAAATTCTTCAGTACTCTGACCTCCCATTCTTCACAAATTTCCTCTACATGTGATTTTCTGTTTGCTTTGGGTGGCAGTGAATTCCTTGGAGGAGAGCAAGGCTTTTGGGTCAAGTGAGCTCTGGCTGTTAAATATCTGTTGTTAAGTATCTTAAAAAAATATGTTGTGGCTTGTGAAATATGGATCCTGCATATCAATAATTGCTTAAAAGGAAAAAAGGGAATAGGGTGAAACTGGCCTGACCATTTCATCTGAGTACAAGCCTGCATCAGGGTTCTCATTGCACTGACTGCTTTAAGTATACTGAGCATGATGAGAGCAGGATAATCATATCTGTTTCGCAGTAAGGGATGTTGTTGGATTTGGGAAAAGTGCTGGAATTGACCTTGTTTTCAAGCTTGCAGCTAAATGAACCACTGCCAAATATATGGATAAACCATATATTTGGTATATCCAGCAATTGCTGCTCTGTGTTTGCCTGGTAAGAGAGGTATTTAGCTGTCCTTCAAGATGTTGATCTGCAAATAATTGGCTAAGAATTCCAGCCCAGCAGCATCCACATAGGCAGTCCCTTCCATGCTCTGAGAGCAGATATGGTAATTGGAAAATGTTTTCCTCGGTAACAGGGTCTGACACATGATCAGGATGCGGGTCCATTTGTTCAACCCTCTACTCACAATAGGATACATAGGGCAACTTCAGCCCACCCCCAAAGGGCAGCTTTGTCAGAAGTATTCTGCCTGTGGTCTCGCAGCCAGTCCATCCTTTAGCTGGCTGCTGGCACTGTATCCCATAACACTCCTGGCACTCTTGTCTTTGCAGTAGTAATCCTGTGAGTGCTGATAAGTTGGCAGTTCTCTTTGCTGTTCTGGCAAATATAAGGCAGAATGGAAGATATCTGTGAATGTTCGTGTGTCCAAGATTTAATCTGTACTGTTTTGTTTTTGGTTTTGTTTTTTTTTTAATAGTTTGATTATCCCCAAAGATTCAGTCTCTCAAATAGGATATTTTTAGAACTGAATTTGGCTTTAGGGCCGTATAGCCATGTCAATGTGCATTATGCTGCAGCTCGAAAGCAGATACAGGGTAAAGTTGAAGACAGAGGGAATGCCATATTGTCAGCAAGTGAAAGTGCTTCTCTCTTTTTAAAAGATGGAAGAGGTATTTTCTGTAGTCTCTTGCTTCAGCATCTTGTTAAGTGGTCTGTATGCACTGTGTACTGCACGTAGGAGCAGTATAATACCAATAGCAGTCCAGGAAAACTTGAATCTGATTTGTCCACGCAGAGAACAGAATAGTAGTTTACTCCCTAATTACCACAGGTTGAGGAAGAGAGAGTAACTACAGTTCTCACCTTTAGGCTTTTAGAGAGGGAGTGGAGCTAACACAGACTGAGAACATGACATGATTTGTCTTCCAACAAGCCTTTCAGTGGCAATTTGTAGGACTTTCCAGCTATCTGGAACGTGACTAGACCCAATCCACCTCTCAGTAGTTGGCCTTTGTAGTGTAGACGATGCATTCAGTTATTTTGTTTCTGTACTTCAAAACACTGTCCTCATTTTGATGTTCACTGGAAAATGTATAAAATTTATAACACCTTACTGGATATCCAGATTTGAAATGTATAATCAATTTTTTTTTTTTAATTAAACTTGATATCCATGTGTGATTATAAGCAAATGTCTAGTGTTATAGAATGTAGGTAATGGGTAAATGCATTATTAGTATTTATTACTTTGTTTTTTAACCTGGAAAAAGTTGCTTCCTTAAATTTTGTGGTTGAGTGGGAAGATATGGCAGATCATATCTCTGTTTTTTAAAAAGGACAATAATAACATTGTTTGCTACCACTGGCCACCACTTATAAAGATGTCAGTGAAAAATTATAGCAATTACTTTCGCTAGTTTAAAAACTCTAAATCTGGTAATTCTTGATTCTCTGTCTTCCTCTTCATGGGCATCTTAGCGAAGCCTTGATTGCTTTTTCCAAATGTTTGTATTTAATACGTTCTACAATTTTTTTATAAATAAAATTAAATGTTAACACCTGATCTGCGTTTGTACTTCTTGAAATAAATAATAATGACCAGAAGGCTTCTTCTCACTGTTTGTATCCCTGCAGGTACAATAGGAGTACAAGACTAACTCATTTTGGTATTTAGATTTACTTTTTTCTCCTGCACACAGACTTCTTGGAACTTCGCCTCTCTTCATGGAGTTTTTCCAGGTGAGTTCAAGAATCTTCACAAAAATCTCTTGAGTCTCTCAAGAGGATGTTGCATGTTGCTGTCTTACTTATTGTTGCCAGCTCATCATTGCAACAGGGTATGTGGTGAATCCGATTTTTTTATTATTTTGAAATACTTTCTACAGCACACTGATTTAGGGCTTGATCAGCTATAAAACTTAGCTGTTTTTCAGGCTGCCAGTGATCAAGACTCTCAGGAGTGCTCTGTCAGAGGAAGCTGATGTAAGCGTCAGATGATGATTCTCAGGGGAAAAATATTTAAAAACTTATGGGGGGGGAAAATTCAAGGAGGGAAATGCCTTATTTAAATTCCCACAGATAACACACTGAATTTCTGGTTTGACACTACCTCTGCTAAGAAGATAATTCTGACATTTGGGCAATCAAAAAAAAAAAAAAAAAAAAGCCAAAGAAACCAAAAAGCCCACTAATCTGAAAGTATGATCAGTCATGCCTGAGTATCTCATGGCCAAATCTCATGGCCACTTCAGTCATTGCTGAAGGCTGAACTGTTCTTGCAGTGGGACTCCCTCATCATGAAGGCAAAGTCAGACGCTCAGGCACAGTGAGCTTTGGGTCTTTTCTTTTTGCCCTTTCCTTTCTCTCCCAGCACTTGTTGGTTTATATACTGGGAATGTGTGGCTGGTGTTTCCTAAGGGATCTTGGGGACTCAACTAATTAGTAGTAACCTCCACTAGAATAAAGTCGATGTGTCTGTAGATAACTTTGAAAGTGATGGATGCACCTTGTTCATAATACATTTCAGTTCATCTTGAGTGTAAGTGGGATTTTATTAATGTGTGTTTCAGTCCTCTTCCTGTCTTTCTATGAAAAGGCTTTAAATTCAGTACAACCTGCTATATGACACTTGAATTAGGACTGTAATTACCTCCTTTCTCCACCTGTTTTTCATAGCAATGTCTTAAGATACATCTGCTATTGCAATGGTGAGATGGAAGACATGCTTAAAGTATAATCCTTTGTGATCTAGGAAAACCTTGTAAGTTTTAGAGGAAGCTTTCTCCTACCCCTAAAGGAAAATTGCAGTTTCCAAATGAAAAATGCACTGCTGCTTTGCCTTCGTTTTGACCACTTAGTACTTTTCAAGGGTAATTTTTATCCAAATCACATGCAAAAATTGTCCTGCAGCCATGGTGCCATATTACTGTTCCCAAATGTGGGTCGAGTTCCCTCCAATGTTACATGTAACTGTTGTGAGTTCTGGAAAGTGGCAGTTCTGATCTGATTCCTGTAGTCCTGTCCCACCTTGCAGTCAACTGAGGAAACTAGAGGGCAAACCTGCATGCCTTTACATGTGCTCCTAACATGATAAAGAGTTCTGGCTTTGCCAGCACATTATGAGAGTCCTTTCATCTCCTCAAGAAGATTGTATTGGCAGAGGGAAAATGGTGATGGTCTTTGGAAAATATTAGACTGCGTGAGGAAGGTGATGTTGCACTGTGCAGTGTTTCCTTAGATGCCCCTGGAGACACAAAGCATGCCACAGGAACGGCTACTTTCACACTTTGTTCCCAGCAGAGCTTTTAAATGTGGGTCTTGTTTTCCATGTGCCCCAGCTCCTGAGCTTAACTAGTTCATTGCTGCTGTCCAGTATTATTATTCTGCCCTCAGCCAGGGCACAAATTCTTCATTATACATGTTTGAATGTGTGCTTTGCTCTAGTGAGTTACGCCAAGTGCAGTTTACGAAAAATGAGTAGTAGTGAGTAGGAAGGTGACATCCTGTAGTTTCCATGTAATTTCTAGTGTAAATATTAGGAGTGGGCAGCTAATGAAGTGTGAGCAGGAGGTGCCTTTTTGCCACTGAGCAGCTGCATAGCTCAGTCCTTGTAGGAGACTCGGTTCTGCTCGTGTGAGCCAAACACATCTGCAGCAAACTGGGAGTAAAAGTCATTTTCAAGCTGTCTCAAAAAATGGGGGTTTTTAGCCAGGCCTGCACCCAGTTTCCATTTTAGTTGAGACAATTATGAATGTGTAGGTTTGTGGCCCCCATTATTTACTGAACAATGAATGGAGAGATCAGAGCCAAGACATCAAAGCTAGTTGAAGTGGAAGGTGTTTTTAGGTTGTTTGCTTGATGGGTTGTTTTCACACAGGCATTGGCAAAGCACTGTTAGAGCTGGGCAGTGCATTTACAAATGGGTCCTTTGGAAGTCTGAGTTCCGATTCTCCCTCTTCCCTTACTTCCCTTCTTTCTCTGAAAGCAAGTGGGTTTTTATTTAATTTTTTGGATACAGGAGATGGGATTTTTGTTACAATTTATTGAATTTCTTCCCTTTCTCCCATCCTTTTACCTTTTTTCCTCTGTGTGTGCAGGTTGTTTTGTTTTGTTTTAATAACAGAACTCTTGAGTCAGGGTGATTGCCAATGGTTAGCTTGCAAACAATTTGTTTCCTGTAAATGTATATTTATATTTTAAAAATGCTCACGTTGCTGATTTAATAATTGTGTTAATAACTACGCTTCTGCTGTTGATGTATCTGTCCTGTTATGGTTGTGATGGTTGTTTGCCAAGCCTGACATGACTTCTGTTGGATGTTGTTATCTTCTATGGCACTCTGGCTCCTGTACATCACTGGATGCTTTGGATAAATAACACTGATCCATGACAGTGTTGAACCTGACACTAAAAATATTAGAAAGGGATATTTAATATTTATATGTATGCCAAAAAGCAGTGTTTCATTGGTGGACCAGCACCCTATGCAGGCTGCTGATTTCAAACATTTTACTTAATTGTCTCTATTCCTTTTATTTTAAGGCAATATGGGACTTCATATAAAGTTTCTAAATAGGGGAAAAGTCTGCCCTGTGCTTAGAGGAAATACGTTGAAGGGGTCAGAATTACAGCTGCGTGCATGCATGCTCACTGCATATTTTTCCAAGAATGCATTTTGGATATCTCTGCAAGTGAAGTCTGCAGCATGTAGCTTTCCCAGAAAAAATGCTTATGAAATCCCTCAGTGTCTCAAAAGAAGAAAAGAGAAAAACATACAAAAATTTGCATTTCTGCATATCTTGGAGGCTGTGCAAGTATAATTCTGCTGTTTCTGAGCTGGGTAAGGTCATAGGACTCTCAAGTTAACCATCAGTAACCGCTTTGGGGGAGGAATGGGAAAAGGTATACCCCACTAGAGTATAATAATGTAATATAGGAATTCATTGCCAGTGTACTCTGGGCTTTGCTGTCACTGATAGGAGCTTAAACACTCCTTCTCTTCCTTAACCATATTTTCTTTTCTTGTAGAGTTGACCATAATTTCCCTGGCTTGGCTACCTTACATCAATGTTTGCCTTGGCAGATCTCACATATTTCTAGCTTGCCTCTTCTCCCTTAGAATTAAAGCTCCCTGATAATGAACATACATTTTAAAAATGGCATAGAAAGGGTTACAAGAACACCCGTGATGCAGTAAGACAGGCTATGAAGTTCCATAGTCCTTTTTGAAGCAAAGGACTTGTGGTTTTGACTGGTCAAGAAATCCTACTGAGTCAGTTACCTTTGTCCAATCCATAAAATACTGGACTGAAGCATTTGGGATTCTGATGCTAAATCTCCTACAACTTGCTGTGTGGCTAGGCAAGTTGTTTCAGTCTGGTTTGCTTCACTTTCCTAATAAAATCAGGAAGCAGTGTTATGAACTTTTCCTGCTACAGCTCTCAGAAGCCCCTGATGAAAAGCACTGTTGTGTATTGTTAAATGAAGTATCTGGCCTCCATCTGAGGGGTGTTAAAATACGTTTGTAACAGATTCTGAAGCAAGGCGAGAAGCTGTGGTGGCTTCTTGCTTTTTGCCAACATCTTCATCCCGCCTGCATATGAAGTACTGTGCTGCACAGGATGGTGGTTGGATGTTGATGGGAGTGGGCAAAATTTGAAGGTCTTACTCCCCCAGCTTCCATTTGCTGTATTTCAACATGAATCACATAAAGTGAAGGTGTCATAATTTCTACACGGAAAAAAATGGAGCGAAATGGAAGAGGCCCACAGCAATTCTGGTTGTGACTGCCCTAGATGAAATTCATCCCACTGGTACATTGGTTGAACATAAAATCTCAGGTAAAAATTAAATGGTAGGGATATGTAGTGTGCCTGTGATTTCAGGAGCGATGGGGAGGGCGGTGGGCGGCAAGCAGAGGAGAAATAGCATATGACAAAAAATTAAAGCATTGGAATACCTAAGGGTAACGTGTTTAAAGCTGCTGATGCATGTGCTGAGATACATTCTGTGCACTCCAGGAAAAGGTCTGCAGGCAAAAAAAAAAAGTGTGGGGGAGAGGGATTCTCCACTGTTCTATACTTTGGATATATGATTATGATGATAGAAAAAAAGTGTTGCCTGATTTTGCTCAAGGCTTATTCTGGAAAGACAAGTGCATATGGTGAATACCATGATGAATACATCTAATAAAAGCTGTTCTGGCAGATGAGAACTGGAGGATGAACAAAAATTAGTGCCTCCTTCACCAAGCTGCTGCTGCTACTTTTGGATTTTTGTTTCATGGAAGACATGAATTTGATTCATTTCCAAAGACAGCTTGGAAACTCCAGGCAGCAGAGCAAGGGACTCCCCCTTGACTTAGCTGTTTTTCTCTGAATGCATTGCACTTGTGTGAAATGCAGTCAGTGCTGCTTCTCAGGTCATTTCTGAGGGAAGGTCAGTGCGTGGGGACTGACCCTCCAATCCTCGGTTTGAGGGATCTGGGAGTCTCAGTGCCTTGAAACACACTGAACTCCATGCAGGGTTAGGGAAAGTGCAGCATCTGCTGTGGGCACCATGGTTAGAAAGGAAAACCTTTAATTTCGAGCCAGAGTTGATGTAAATGGTGTATTGGAGAAGCCTCTGTGTTTCTGCTGTTGGCTAAAGTCTCCTTGGTGTTGCTTCCAGTGCCAAACTGGGTGATTAGAGTTCCTCTAGTCCCTCCAGGCTTTCCTCCCTCCCTTCAAGACTGAATGGAGACAGTTGCTGGACTCTGTGCTGATCACTTGTTCTACAAAGCTGAACAGTTTAATCCATTTTTAATTTGAAGCATGTATATTAGGGTGGTTAGAAACTAATAAAAGATTTACCTTCTGAAAATAACTTGTGTGGGGACCAGGCTGTGGAAATAGTAGAGGTAAGAGTAGGGAGAGCATGGTTTGGTGAGTGCTCTGAGAGTGATTTGCCAGCTCTGATGGGAAGCAATAAAGAGGAGGAAGAGACAGTAATCAGTGAATCAATCCTCACAGCTGATTTAAAAATACCTCCTTTTTTGTGGCTTTGGTTACAAGAATGCTTTGTGGGCTGTAGAAGAAAGGCATTCATATCTGTTTTAAACAAGCCATATTCTAATTTCATATTTCATGAAGTCCTGTGCATGTCTGAGCAAGAGAATTTCCACCTCTGTGCTTGTCAGGGGAGAGGGAGGGCAAATGGCTGGTGGATATTTTAAACAGAAGATTGCAATTAAAGTAAGCAGGAGCCTTCTGTAAGTAGTGCTAGGTTGCAGTTAAGGAGCACTTTTTTTGAGTAGGGATGGAATGAGACTCCAGAAATGCTATTTCAATAGAAGGCACCAAAGATGATGCCTGAAGGAAAGCATGAAATGGCCATATTCTCCTGGGAAATGATAATACGTGTGGTCGTGTCTCCATCACCTAGAGTAAACCTGCACAGTGATGAGGATTACCTGTCTTTGCATCCCAGCTGGCTCTGTGCTTTGACATGGCATGCCCTGGCTTCCCAGAGATGAGCTGGGACACAGCCATGTCTGAGTGCACAGAGACAGGCTAGGCCTAAGGTAATGACCCTGCCCAGCTCTGGCTGAGCTGAGCACAGACCCATGGCACGGGTTCCTGGCAAACTGGATGAGCCGTACTCCAGGCAACTGGGAGCTCACTGTGCATGGCTAATATTGAACTGGTTCTGTTTAGGAGAGGATTAGCCTGAAGACCTAGAGGGGAAGCTTTAAACATTGAGTGCAATCCTAAGATAAGCCTTGAATGCACATATCTCAGAAATCAACGATGCTTTTGGAAGTTTTGTTTTCTACCAGTCCTTCAAAGGAAGGTGATCAATATTCTTGGTCTGTCACAAGTTGTTGCAGTTTTATGAAACAGCAGCTTCGTTTCAGGGATGATTTTTGTCAGGCCCTCCAGATGCAAAGTTGGTCCTGGAGGGAAGTAATAGAAGTCAGAAAAAGGAAAACCCCTGTTAGGGTATACCTTCTCTTCCACCTATAAATAATAATTAGATGTGAGAAGATTTTATTAAGATTCCCTCTAGAGAGGGGTAATTTTTTTATTTAAACAAGGCTACTGATGTAATATATCCCAGTCTTAAGGTTTCAAAAGATCTTCCAGCAAGGTGGTGTGTTTAAAGTCCTGACATCTGATTGCAGTAACAAGAAACATGGGAGTTGTTTGACTTATGCAGATATCTGCTGTGATTGTCTTTAAAAGTAACACATAACCTTTAATGGAAAAGAAAGGCTGGTAGTCATTGTATGACTTTGGGTTGTCATGAAATTTCTCTTTTTCCTACAGTCTTCTGGACCTTTGCATCAGTGATTCTCAGTTTCTAACACTGTTAGTGTGTTGGACAGCTATGGTGTATGCTTGTTAAGTCCCTGGAGGTGAACAGCCATAACAGATAAACTGATCTTAATGGAGTTTGTAGTGGTCTGGCTCAGTGAAGTTAGAACAAAAGCACAATGATGTTTTTAGAGAAAAGCCAAGAAAGGCTTTGATTTTGTTCTGTTGGTTTACTGCTGCTTTATCGCAAGGGAAAAGCTCTGTGAGTAAATAGCAGCACTTGTGGGAGCTGGAAGGAAAAGCTGGAGAAACTCTCAGGAACTATGTATGTTTCCTGAGAAAGATACAGCAAGGTAAAATTTTTATTCTGGATTTTCTGAGAGGGCAGAAGAGATGGCTATTATGTGTAATCAGAAAGGTGAAAGGAAAAGGACACTTCTTTGCGAATTACATTGTGTTGTATCTCTGCACCAAAAAAATCTCCAAACCCAATAATAAAAACATGCTGACTGACCAAACTGATGGTTTTAGCCTAGAGTGTTTACATAGACTGGCTGTCAGTAAACTGCACATGAAAATGCAATGGTTACAGCACCATTCCAATATTTCTTGTGAGAAGCAGGAATGTGAGGAGAGAGCATGAATGCATCGATGAAGAATATTGGGCCCAACACTGTTCAATACCCTCATAAGTGGTCTGGATGATGGGATCAAGGATACCCTGGTGAAATTTGCTGATGATACCAAATTGAGAGAGGAAGTGGACACTTGGAAGGGAGAGCTACCCTGCAGAAAGAGCTGGACAGACTGGAAGAGCAGGTGAACAAGGACCTTAGGAAGTTTAATGGGGACAAGTGTAAGGTCTTGCACCTGGGAAAACATAATCCAGGCATCTATCACAGGCTGGGATAAGGACCTGGGGGTCCTGGTGGACAAGCAGCTCAGTATAGTGAGCAGTGTGCTGCTGTGGCAAAGAAAGCCAACGGCATGCTGGGCTGCGTCAACAAGGGCATCACCAGCAGAGGAAGAGAGGTCATCCCACAGTAATCAGTGCTTGTCAGGCTGCATGTGGAACACTCTGCTTAGTTTTGGTCCCCAGAGCTGTGGACAGGGTCCAGAGAAGAGCCTGTAAAGGGTCCAGAGAAGAGCCACAGAGATGATCGAAAGGCCTGGGCAGCCTTACATATAAGAAAGGGCTGAGAGAACTGGATTTGTTCAGCCTTGAGAAAAAAAGATTAGGGGAGACCTTATCACCACTGACCAATACTGAGAGTAGCTCAGTTGTTGCATGGCTGGGGGTTTGATCCCTGTATGAGCCATTCATTTAAGAGTTAGACTTGATGATCCTTTGGGTCCCTTCCAACTCAAGTATATATATATATATATATATATATATATATATATTCTGTGAACAACCAGTATGCCTCTCTAGTAGTTAGCTGTTCTGTGAAGAACCATGCCCCAGTATTTAAAGGGTGGCTTCAAAGAAGATGGAGACTCCCTTTTAACAAGGAGTCACATGGAAAAGATGAGGGGTAATGGGTACAGGTTACTCCTAGGGAAACGATAATTGGCACAAGAGGGACATTTTTCACAATGAGAAGAATCAACCACTGGAATAATCTCCCCAGGGAAGTGGTGAATTTCCCAATTGTTGGACACTTTAAACATTCAGCTGGGCCATATTGTCTAGACTGTGTTTTTGCCAAGAAATGTTGGACCAGATGAGGCTTGAGGTCCCTTCCAACCTGGTCTTCTGTGATTCTATGGTAAGATTTTGGACTTGTGGACTTGGCTACATGAGTCCCCTCTGACTTCTGATGTTCTGCTGAGTAGTGGGAAGCTAGGTTCAGCTTCCACTCCTGGTACTGGTATTCGCTATTTCAAACTCCTGCCGACGTGGAGAGGTGAAAGGAACCAAAAAATGCAACTGGAAGCTGATGTTGCAGGTGTTCAACCTCTGCTCCCTTAAGCTCTGAGGAGCTTCATGAAAGTGCACCGAGATGAACAGTTTTTCTCAGTTTTGCAGATATAACATCAGATCCTTTGCTTTGTACGGTTTAGGGGCACCAACAATTATCCTCATCCCAAGGCACTGGGAGGCACCTACACTAGTTATCAATCCTCTGTGCTGTAGCTGCTTCGTGTATTTATGGATTGAAAACAGGAGGTGACTCTGCTGCTCCTGTGCCACTCTGTATCATTTTTCCGTGCTGTAACATATTGCTGTGTCTTATGAACCTCCTTTGGATGGCTTCTGTGCTCTGGAAATGTGAGTTAATATTTTAAAGAGTAAATTTATAGATTGAGAGTTACCAAAAGGATCCTTTTTGATCTCTGATGAGCATCAAAATCAAGGGGAGCTTTGAGGGAAGTGGAAAGAATTGGTCCCAAGCAGAGCCCTTGTAATATGGATTCCCAAATGAACCTTAGGCAGCAATAATGATGTTTTTGATTACTCTGTCAGATACTTTTTTTTTTTTTTTCCCTAATGAGGACAGCCTGTACTGCTGCTTCTCCAGCAATATATGATGTGTTCCTCATTTGCCCTAAAAAAAAAAATAAGCACCAGTCCTTGGAGCTCTCCTAGGCTCTAGTAGAGAGGACTGCCTGATGTGGAACCTATTCTAGACATAGGACAACTGGGCACTGCTCTCTATCATGCTGAGATGCATGACACATTAAATGGTTATTGGTCTAGGTTTCAGGCTGGAGTTTGAATGGATAGGGATCATCACTGAAGCTGTGTCCTGGGACTGCTGTTAGTAATATGATGCTGCCAGTGCTATGGAGACTTGGAGGTAACTGTGGCAGTAAAGTCCTCACCCCAGAAATGGCTCAGAAGCCCCATACATGTACCATTTTATGTGGAGCATTTACTATTACTCAAGAAGCACTGTGACAGCAGGGAATTCTGTTTGCATCCCCTTAAATGCTGCTGTCTGTCCTTTTCAAAAAGTCTTTTAAAAAGTCATTGCCTTGCAGCTGGGGAGGGAAACCTCATAATTCACAGCTGCTAGGGCAGTGTAGCAGCAGGCAGCCCCTTGCACTGGCAGCTCCTGGCCTGGACACTTTGTTCCCTGCAAAGCTAGTGGGGAAACTCCTCTCCAGTTCAGTGACAGCAGGATCTGCCATTCGGTGCATTGAGGAGCAATTTAAGGCCACCAAATGGTCATTTCTTTCTTTCTTTCTTTCTTTCTTTCTACTCCCACCCTCCCTTCTCAAGGCCAGTTGCTGCTCCAGCATGGGATAAAGGCTAATGCAGCAATAGAGAGATGTAACAGGATTTTGCCTTGCATAGAGATGCAATGGGATTTCATCTTACTTCTCATGTCACACGTAAGTTCTCCCATCTGCAAGGATCATATGTCTGTGAAAGAAAAGGCTTAGAGAAACTTTAAAACAACAAAGAACATTTGACAATATGCTCCTTACAGCAACCAGTGGCAGCGACTTCTGTCCTTTCTCAGCAGTAAGAGGTGGAGAGCACTGCAAGGGGATTTCAAAGGCCTTTGTAAGTCTGATAGGTCTGAATATCCAGAGGCAATAATGAAGGATGAACTGTGCCACGATGGACCTGAGGCGCTGCAGTAAAACCAATGGCAAGTTATCCATGCCATCTTGCTTGGACCAGTAGCCTGTGGTGCCTTCCCGCTCAGTCACAGCCAGAACTGCATTTGCTATAAAGAAGCACAACAGATGGTTTTTTTTAAACGGTCATGTATTTACTGACCCAATCTGCAGCAAAAGGAAAAAAAAAAAAAAAAGAATTATGTAACGAAATGAGTAATGCTAAGTGCATGAGGGAATTTCTTTGGTGTTTTCTAGCATGCAGCACCTTCAGCAGAAGTGTGTGAGGCTAAGCTTGCATCACTGACAATGTGAAAAAATTTATTTTGCTTCAAAAGGGAAGCATTCTCCCATGCTAGTAAGTCACCCTTCAGAGCATCCTTCCTGTTCGTGCTAACCAGGGGTAGCCATGCATGCAGAGATCTCTTCTTTCTTCACCATTAGAAAAGAGCAACCTGGTATAGAAGTTATTGAAAGAGGCCATCCAGGCTCTATCAGCTGTCAACAGTTGCTGTAGCTGTTTACTCCTCAGAAGGCACAGTGGGCCAACACCATGTCAGGTGAAATCAAGAGAATATTCAGGATTTTCCTGAGATAAAGTGATATAAAGCCATGTGGGCAATGTGTCTAAAAGGGGGAATATTTTTCAAGTCACTAGAAGGAAAGCAGCACTTTACTGCCATGGAAAATTTCCCCCTCTACCCTAGCAAATCTGCCTTTGGTGGTCCCAAATGCTATTCCTGATGAGACAGTTGTGGATCCAGCTCTACGCTTGCTGTGATCTAAAGTGGAGAAAGGTGGGAGGAGTTGTAATAATGTATTGTTACTATAATTTCACATATTCATTGTTTGGGCAGACGTTTCCAAAAGCAGCCAATTCTTTTTCTGAAGTGGCCACAATGTTACAATGTTGTGAAGTTTCCTCCCGTCTTCTGGCAGTGTTTCAGCTCCTGTGTATTCTCCCTTATATTTGATAGTTTAATCTTCCATCACCCGGTGTTTACTTGCTCTTTGCAGACTAGGGTATGCTCTCAGCAACGTTGGAAATCAGGTTCTATGAGCACTGTGGCGCTCTACAAGGAAGGAGAAGCATTCCTGAGCCTCCCTTTACCAGCCGTGGGGGAGCAGCACGACAGGCAGCCAGCAGAGGAGCAGTGCAGCCATTGGTCCCAGCCACAGCCTGCTGTTTGGGCAGCACCTGTGCCTCTACATTCCACCTCTTCCCTGGCAGGTTTCCATGCAGCCGGCTCCTGCATGGGGTGCAGCACAAGGTGATGAGCCCTGAGGAGTCCTGCCATAACCGACCCCATGCCTGGGGGGATCAAGCATCGGTGAGGAGGAGAAGCCTGATCATGCTGCTCCTTCCACTCTACTCCATGGTACAGAAAACACACATCAAAGCTGTCTTAGGCCAAGAGATGCTGACATGCCAGGAGAGGCAGGTTACTTTGAGCTTGTCAAGCGCTCTCCACACTCTCATTCCCTCTCATTTATAAAGGTACCCGGCAAGGAGGACTGTAACACAAGTGTCCCAGTTGCCACAGGACTGCAGAAGGATGAATTCCCCCTGCAAGATCTTGCACCAAACGCCGTGCCCAGGACACCTTACCTGTGTAGTGCTTTGTGGGGCCTCTCGATCCAAGAGCTGGAGCTGAAACCGCTGAGTAGTGAGTGCTGTGCTGATGTTTGGTTGCATTTGGTGTTGCAGCTGATGAAGGTGTTGCATGTGTTTGAAAAGTTATAGGAGGCATTCACCAGTTTATGTACGTGC
>NW_020955285.1:1057467-1061159 GCF_003031625.1 Empidonax traillii | reverse complement strand
TGCCCAGGACACCTTACCTGTGTAGTGCTTTGTGGGGCCTCTCGATCCAAGAGCTGGAGCTGAAACCGCTGAGTAGTGAGTGCTGTGCTGATGTTTGGTTGCATTTGGTGTTGCAGCTGATGAAGGTGTTGCATGTGTTTGAAAAGTTATAGGAGGCATTCACCAGTTTATGTACGTGCTAGACTGATCATTGATAGCAGGATAAATTCTGACTGGATGTACTTGCTATCCCCCATTCTCATCCTCCACCAAAACTCTTGTTTACAAAGACCTGTTTCCTTTTAGATCATTCTTCTGCACATCTAGCAGAGCCGACATGCTTTTTTTTCAAAGTGAAATACCACTGTACGTTCATTTAGGGCTCCCTTCCTCCCTCCGTCCCTCTAGATTACAGCCAAACTCACTCTGTGCCCCTGCAAATGACGAGTGAGGTCTCTCCTCAACAGAAAAACATAGGCAGGTTATCTTTGCTGCTGCCTAAGGAGGAGCAATTGATAAGGGAATTTTTCTTTAAATGCTTTAGATTATAGCTTCCCTTGCTCACTAAGTATTTTTCCTTTAGGGCTTTGAGTTCCTCTTTTGTCTATCAAAAAGAAGAAGGTAACACAAACTGCCAGACCATCACCACCTCGTTCTCACAACTATCTGCATCTCATTACCATCTGCTCAGTAAGTCAGATTGAGGATTTACCCCTCACTAATCAACACGGGGATGAAAACGGATGTTTGAAATTCTACAGCTCCTTCCAAAGGGTTGTATGTGCCACAAATGTGCAACTGGAAACCTTCCCAGCTTCTTTAAAGCAGAGCAATCTTAGTGGCAGCCACCTCTATGACTTTTGTGAAACTTCCCAAAGCTCCCTCCCACCTGAGTTTCTTTCCCTATCATTTAAATTCTTGCTTTGCATTGCTTTTCAGAAAGACACTCCAATTTAAACTGACAGGAAACTCGGAGAGTATTATATTTCATGCAGAATTGTAGTGGGTAGTAGGAGCAGAATGGATGATACATATGCAGTATATATCTTGTGGATTGTTTTAATGTTCAGTGTTAAGTTTTCAGTGATTTTTCTTGTTGTGCCAGCCTAATCCCTTCCCTCTCCAAGTCATTTTCTAATTTAACTGAGCTCCTTGCAGTTCAGTTTCTTTGAAGTGGAACCTCAACCCCAAATTATAAAAAACCAAGCTGATCTTTTGAACCCAGGAAATTATGTGGGTTTGAACTTAGATACAAAGGAACCCAAGCACACTCCTTATATTTGCTGATATGAAACCTGGCAACTATTGGTTAAAGCAAAAAGTACTTAAAGTCATCACATCAGCAGGGCATGGGGCTCTCACAATGTCCTGGGATGTCCAACACTTGGGAGTGCCATCCAGCCACAGACTCTTGACAAGCTCAGAATGCGCCAGGAATCAGTGTGCCAGCCAGTGCTCAGTGCGCTCCAAATCCCTGGAAAGTCACTTTTTCCTTGCTGGAGGAATGGACTCAAGAGAGTGATCCTGGGGTGTCTCAGCCCAGGCACTCAAGTGGTGGCGCCCCTGTCACCAGCTGTATCTGTCCCATTTTGACAACAGTCCCCCTTGCCCTCTCCCTGTGTTTGGAAATGGACTCCAAAAAGGGAGTTTCCAAGGGCATAAATTCAGCTGTTGCCTTGTTCTTTGCTGTAATAAATCACGTTCAGATCAGGTACCCCCTCTGGAGAAGTCCCACTTTGCTATGGTGAGAGCTTGGTTTAACCTTTTTGGTGATCAAGATGCAATAAGTGTTTTTTGTCAGTGCTATTCACATTTGGGATGTCTCTGAGTGCAGTTTGTAAACTATATTTATGCCAAATACTCTAAGGACACAACATAGCTGGAAAAATTTGGTCTTTTCCCATGTTTTTTCTTTTTTATTTAGATTTATGGCTGCTGCTTGCTGTTGAAAGAAGCTGGACTAGCAAAGATTAAACTGCTTTGGGGAGGTGGAGAGGCTGCTCATTCAGAGGTAAGAAGCCTCCTTTCCTGAGAAGTGGGAAGTCCATAAAAATGTTTCTGTTGTTTTGTGGATGTGAAGGTGTTAACCCAAGGTTTCCAAGTTTCTGGAGACATGGCATCAGGAAAGGGTGCTTTGCTGCTTCTGTTGTTTGGATGTGCATGCCAACCTTTACCCCTTCACAGGAAAGCCAAAAGAATAACAGTTCCATTTTATGTGATGTTAATTTGCAGATGTTTCTAAACATAAATTTTGCGGTTAATGTATTGTCTTGTGGTGGACTTGGCAATGCTTCCAAAATGTGAAGGGACCTCTTATGACACCAGAAGTTGAAGAGTTGAAGTTACCACAGCCGAAGATGCTTAAAATTGCCTGTTGTGGCTCCTGTTAGACTGCTTATAGAGCAGGTACTTTGCTGGATTAAATCAAGGTAATTGGGAATCTGTTCTGAATTTCCCCAGTGTCTCTGAAGTAATTTAGTTACATCCACAGAGGTCTTTCTGATGTATGAATGACTTTTGAACTCAACCCTGTGCCTCAGAGCTGTTGACTGAGCTGTGGTGCTGGGAGGTTTTACTGGTGCCCCTGTTTGGGGTCCAAGTTTGGGCAGCAGAGGACATCATTCTACAGCAACTTGCAACCAGGGATTGGCAAGGACTTCTGAAGCAAGAAGATCCCCTGGTAGAAACCTGTGCCAACAGCAAGGTGTTGAGTCCTTGAAACACCTCCATCTCAGGAAAGGGGTTTTGGAACAGCTAGAGATGTAGACACATAGCTGCGTGCTTTCCAAAACCACTTTTAGGGGCTTAATTCACTTTTGAAAATGCATTTACTGATGCCATTGGTCAAGAGCTTCAGCACGAGCTTTGCTGGGTTCCTGAAGAGCCCTGATCAGGGTCTTCACTCAAGAGGAGAGCTGGACCACTGGGGAAGGAGCTCACTTGCTGCTGCATCCTGCTCACTGGTGGATCTGCTCTGGGCTGCAGCAGGAGTGCAGGGGGCCAGACCCACTTGAACCCACTACCAAAAGCACACTCCTACCACAGCCACTGGCAGATGGATGGCCACTGTAACCAGTGCAGCTCCACTACCTCAGGGAGCAGCGTGAGGGAGTGAACACCCCTCACTCCCCTCAGCAGGTTCCTCTTCCACACCAAGGAATTCTCCCTGTGCTGGTGCCCAAGCAGATTTCATGGTCTCTGGTGCAGACAGAGCCCCTCAATGAGCCACAGTCCTCAAAAAGCCTCCAATGCCAGATATTTTGCCTCTGATGTATTTCTAACAGGTCCCCCTGGCTTAGAGTCTGCATTAACCCCATGGTATTTTGGGGAGGCAGAAGAGCCTTTGTACCCAGAGAGGAAGGGCAACCTTCCTGAAGGAAAGGAGGAATAAACACACTCCTGGGTGCAAGAGCATTTAACATCTGTGCCCTTTGGCTCAGCACTGCCCCTTTCTGTACGGACCCATTTTAGAGAGCCCCCGGCAGCTGCTCTGAGCTGACATCTCTCTTTGCTTTTCTGCCTTCGGTGCAATTCCCAGGTGAGTCAGCTGGGACTTCAGAGGGGTTTGGTGAAAGCAGAAGCCATCTTTCTGTGCACTGAGGGCTTGTGAGTGACTGCTGAGAAGAAACAGTCACTTTTCCTGGTATGCCTTTAGTCAGTGTGACCTTAAGAGTGTGAAAAACAGGGGGCCCAGTGGTGACTGCCGTGGTTAA
>NW_020955285.1:1053980-1055435 GCF_003031625.1 Empidonax traillii | reverse complement strand
CTTGCACTTCTCACTTCTCCCTCAAAACGTGTCGATAATTACATTTAAATTTCAGAAGATGGCGTTGAAGATTTGCAATTAATATCCTAAACTCTGCGTGTACCCTTCACGCCGGCAGCCTGCCAGCGCAGCGCGCGATGACTGGTTTTTTGATCTGATACGTTACAGCAGAAAGGATGTGGATGTGTGTTGGAGACGTTAGAACAGAACAACAACAAGAAAGTGTCGTGGCATGAAACACGTGTTTGAAACCTGAAAGGCGGTAAGAGAGACTTTCATGCAAGTCCGGACCTCGCTCCTTCATCCACCAGCTCCCACCACGTTGGGGCAGGGGGCTTTGAAGGCAGGCCAGCGAGTGGGTTTGGGTCCTGGTGCCTTAAGATGGGCTTTCCCGAGACAGCATGCCCCGGGCTCAGGAGAGCGGGAGCCTCTCCCGGCCGGGGCTGGTGGCTGCCCCCGCTCTGGCTGCTGCCGCCCCGTCGTGTTTCGCTGCCTGCGGGGTTCGGCGCCGCTGCTCTTCCTCACCTTGCCCCCAGTTTCACACCTTAGGGAATGCAATACACGGTATAGGTTGGATGGGAAGAGCCCGAGCCCCGGGGTAACGGGGAGTGGGTGCGTGCCTCATCCCCTTCCACGATCCCGGCTCTTGTGGCCCAGGTAAAGCCGGTTTGGGTCGCAGAGGGTGCCGGCAGAGGGTAGCGACCCTGGGCATGGCCTTGGTGGGTGGGCGGATGCCCCCGCCGTCTCCCTGAGCATCCCGGGGGCCCGGCCGGCGCCGTCTAGGACGTTTCTGGTGGGTGTAGCGAGCTGGGTCTTTACAGTAAAAGCCGCCCGGCTCTCACAGGTAGGAGTTTCCCCGGACTATTTATGTATGTGTGTCTGTCTGTATAGATTTAAAAAAACCCAGCCCAGCGGGGACGCGGAGAGGGCGCCGGGCTGCACGCCCTCCCGCCCGCAGAGTGTGTTTACCAGCAATGGGTATGTGTCACTGCCTCAGATGTTTTCCAGCTCGCCAAGTCCCCGCTCTCCTCTGCCGGCTCCACCTCCGGGCCCGGGCCCGCCTCCCCCAGCCCGGGCACGACGCCCTCCATCATATAAAGAAACTTCCCGGTGCCGCCGGCCCAGTCGCCGTGCGCCCCGTCTCAGCGGCCACCGCGGCAGCCGGCGGCCCCTGCCTGCTCCCAGTGCCGCGACAGAGGTAAGGGCAGCAGAGCCCCCGGGGCTCCCGAGCCCCCTGCCCGCCGCCGGGGCACGGCGGTCCCACCGCGGGAACCGGCGCGACGGGGAGGGAGGTGGGGTGGGCGGTGCGGGCACCTTGGCTTCTCGCCGTCGAGGCTGCTCCTGTGGCTCTGGGCACCTGAGCGAGCCCTTTGGACTTTTTTTCTTTTTTTCTTTTTTTTTCCCCTTCTCTTTTTTTTTTTTTTTTTTTTTTTTTTTTTTTTTTTTTTTTTTTTT
>NW_020955285.1:1027959-1053909 GCF_003031625.1 Empidonax traillii | reverse complement strand
TTTTTTTTTTTTTTTTTTTTTTTTTTTTTTTTTTTTTTTTTATCTTTTTTTTCTATTTTACCCCAATTTGAAACAAAAAATCTAATGCCTGCTCGTCATGTGCTCCCGAGGTGAAGGCGCGCACCCGGTCCCCGGCCCGGCCGGTTCACCCCTGCCCTCGGGAGGGTCGCGGAAATGTATGGGAGGGATCCGCTTCATGCTCAGTCAAAGAGGGAAAAATTACTTTTTTGGACTCTTCGCACGGGCTCCGGCGAGCCCCGCGCGGGGGAACCGAGGCCCCGGATGCCCCCCACCAGACACACCATGTGCAAGGGAGATGCTGGGGAATCGGGTTTGGTGTCCGGGGGGATGCTGCCCCTGCCGAGGGGTGTAAGGGTTGCGGAGCGGAGCTGCCCATCTGCCCACAGTTGTGTGCACCTATCTAGCGAGGGGCTCCGAAAGGCTCCTCGTGTGTAGAGGCAAAGATTCCTGGGTGAGGAATCCCTTTTTTTAGCCGTAATAAGCATGGGGGGGGGGGGGAAGGATGGAGGTTGGACACCCACAAAACTAAGCTCTTGGGCATTCAAGCACTTTCTCAGATCGATGGGACAAACCTAATACCAGGTCCCTGTCACTGGTGTCGGTGTCCTGTCGTTAGCACCTTTTCAGCAGGTGCCTGTCACTGCAGAGCCGCACCACTCCCTGTGCGTGTGTGCACCTCGGCGAGGTGGGCTGCAAGCTCCCACGTCCCTGGGGACAGTGCCCTTATACCAGGCTCTGTGGGTTGCTGTCTTTCCTCTTTTAGGTATATGTGATGTATAGATTTGAATGTTGCTATGTATGAGTGCTGGGAGCAGTTGGAGGGGTAGATATGTGTAGGACATCATGTGTTCAAATGTGTCTTGCTTAAGGGAGCTTGTGAAAACTACTTTGATGTTATAGATAGATGCCATATAAATCATAACTGCATGTGGAACCCTCCAAATTGTGTGCATGTGTCTAATGTCACATATGTGCACTGTCATTTGCAAATAAATTTTTATGCAAGTTTTTCCTCTTTTGATTGAAAAGTAACCCCCCAGTTGAACTCTGAGCAGGACTAGGGGTTTGTGCCTTAAGTCACTTGCAACGAAAATTTCAACAACCGATGTATATTCATGCAAAACAGTGTCTGGACAGGGGGAAGTCTGTCAAAGTCTGCGGCGGGAGCAGTGCCTGGGGAGAGCTGTGGGGGGCTGTGCCCAGTTTCCTGAGCCTCTGTAGCATGTTTCCCGGGCCCCTCAGGGCCCCCCTGCATGATGTAGCTGCTGTTTGGTCTGTGGTACGCGCGGCATCAGGGACTAAGGACTGATGGCAAGGACTTTGCCCAGCGCTTGACCTGTAGGATTTCCTCTCTCCCATCCTGCCCATTTCTTCCCTCTTCACAGCCTGCCAGAGAGCTGGTCCTTGGACGTCTGTGGAGAGGTCAGCTTGGTGGGGCATCCCAAAAACTCCCACCCAACCTCTGACACAAGTGGCATGAACTTGGAGCCGGGCGAGTGCGGGATGAACTCAGTGAGCTGTGGCAACGGCAAACTCCGCCAGTGGCTGATCGACCAGATAGACAGTGGCAAGTACCCCGGGCTGGTGTGGGAGAACGATGAGAAGAGCATCTTCCGCATCCCCTGGAAACATGCTGGCAAGCAGGACTACAACCGTGAGGAGGATGCTGCTCTCTTTAAGGTAAGGCTCAGCCTGGGCTTGGGGCTGTGGAACATAGGCAGGGCAGGTAGAATGCCTGGTGGCTCTGTGATGCCCCTCACCATTCTGTCCTTGGCACCCACTTCTGCAGGCTGGTTGTGCTGATTGTCTGCTGCTGCCTGGCTGGTGGCCCTGGCTGTGCCCTGGTGTCCCCTGTGTTTGCGAGGCAGACCCCCCTTTTTCATTTCTCTGTGTGGAGCTAAATGCTGGTGGGATAGCAGCACATCTGTTACCACATTCATCTTGGATTGTTTTCTCCCCTTTCTTGTGCCTGCTAAATTTTTTTTTCTACCTTACCATGTTGGGGTTTTTTTAGCCTGAACCTATAGGGAGTAAATTCATGCACATATAAGCACACATATATAGGCTGTTTCAAGCATTGTACCTTGTAGTTGATTCTTTTTCTTTTTTTCTTTTTTTTTTTTTTTTTTTTTTTTCTTGCTCTTTTGATTATCTGAAATGTTTTCAGGCTTGGGCTCTTTTTAAAGGAAAGTTCAGAGAGGGCATTGATAAACCAGATCCCCCTACCTGGAAGACAAGATTAAGGTGTGCTTTGAACAAGAGCAATGACTTTGAAGAATTGGTGGAGAGAAGCCAGCTGGACATCTCAGATCCCTATAAAGTGTACAGAATAGTGCCAGAAGGAGCTAAAAAAGGTAAAGCATCTCAAATTCCCTGTGTAACAGAGTGTGAATATGTCTTATTGTAAGCATATGAGGACTGAAGTGTGCTTTTCTGGAATGGCACTGCAGTCTTTTTAAGTCTTTTAAGGAGCCAAAATGAGGGCTCAAGTGCAGCTTCTTCTGATGACTTTAGAGGCTGTGTCTGCAGGAGGACTTGCAGGTATTTGAGTCAGAGCACTGAAAGGGAGCCCTTGCAAGAAGATGCAGACAGGCGCCCTGCACATCACTGGAGGAATTGCTCTTTTAGCTGGAGCCTCCCTGCCAGTTCTGTGTAGTGAGAGCCAAGCAGGCAGCTCAAGGGACAGGCACAAAAAAAAAAAAAAAAAAAAAAAAAAAAAAAAAAAAAAAAAAAAAAAAAAAAAAAAAAAAAAAAAAAAAAAAAAAAAAAAAAAAAAAAAAAAAAAAAAAAAAAAAAATCGCATGTAGGATCTAGGTGTTGAATACAGGGGAGAGTGTTTTGAGGCAGACAGTCAGTGACCACTGGAGGGAGAAGAGCTGGGAGAGAGGGATGCCCAGCCTGCAGCCCCCAGGGCAGAGGCAGGGTCACTGTCTGCGCTCCAGGAAGTCCTTGGTGCCAGGCAGGGCTTGTAGGATGCAAAGGCTTGGCGTCATTATGCACTAGGTATGGGTGGGCAGCACTGTGCTGTGGGGCACTGGAGAACCCAACGGGACAGACTGGCTCCTGGAGCTGCCTGCAAGAGGGCACTGGGAAGCTGGTCCCAAAGGCATTTTGGTCCTTTGGTTGTTCAGTGGTAGGTTGTATGGATTTGTCTTCAATGTGCTGATTTCAGATTTCTTCAGATGTGGTTGACATAGTTTATTTTCATCCCTCTGGTGAACATAGGTGCAAAGCAAATCAGTATGGAGGAGCAACCATTAATGATGAACCATCCCTTTCCAATAACGTCTCCTTACACTGCACTACCATCCCAGGTATGGCATTAGTTAAGTGTTCTGCTTGGTGCTTCTACAATGAGCAGCATAATTTCTGTGTTATGTGCTATGTCTGTCCTTGCTGGTGGGGATCTCTTGTTCTCTCTGTGAAGAAACTTTATTATGGAAGCTGAGAAATTGAGAAGCAACTTTTCTAATGTCAGATGAGACCACAGGGCAATTGATTTCCCTTGCTGTTGTTTATCCCAGAGTAATGGTTCTTTTCTGTTGGACGATAGATACTGGTGCCCTGCCATTCTGTTGATGCCAGAATGTAAGCACCCAATGAAGCCTTGCTCTTTCAAGCAGACATTTACCAGCAGTGCTTTGACTGCCTTTTGTTATTCCACCCCACTTATTATTTACACCAGTGGTGGGAAACTCATTTGAAAGCCTCATTGGTGGTGGTGGCGAAGTGCCATTCGTGTAGTCTGGGCAAGGCTTAGACCTCCACGAGCTTTGGCAGAGAAAATCAAGGAACTCAGATATGAAAGCTGATACAATGCACAGCATTAGTTTTGACAGCTGCCTACTAAAAAAAATACCTTGTTAAATTGAATAGGTACCGAACTACATGTTACCCCATGAACGGAACTGGAGGGAGTTTGCCCCGGAGCAGCCACATCCTGACATTCCCTACCAGTGCGCCAGCGTCCCCTTCCCGGCTCGCAGTCATCACTGGCAAGGGCCCGGCTGTGAAAATGGTAAGAAACACTCCTGTTTAGGGCTGCTTGCTGAGGTTGGTCACCTTGAGGAACCTCAGTTTTCAGTTCTATTTCTTGTGGCTTTGATTGGAATTCACAAAAGCAGACAGAGAGGAGTGCTGGGTTCCCTTAAGAGAGCCACAGGTCCATGGCAAGAGCCTTTGTCAGCGCTCCTGCATTTCCTGCCATCATATATATAATGTGTGGGCTATGCAGTCCTCTGAATTGACAGAAGTCAGCCCCAAAGTTCTCAGCTGTCTTAAAAGCCTTGAGCAATAAAGAAGGCAACCAACCCCCACAAAAGAACCCAAATGGGAACACATGTTCTTTAGCTTTTCTTTCTGATTTCGGACTTTTTGAGGCACATGTCACTGAGGTTTTCCCTCCAGCCTTGTTGGTTAGACTGGCATTATTCTACCAAGAAGAAAACTGGAATTATTACTTTATTTTAGTGCTGCAGCAGTGGGACAACTTGTCATAGATTGAGACTCTCTTGGGGGTGGCACAGCAGAAGCAGAATAAAGAAACGTTCCCTTCCCTGAAGATCACACAGTACCGGCGCTTAACATAGTCATGGCTTTCCAAGCTCTGCATCCTTAGGAAAAAACCTGAAGTGTGAAAATTGGCAATGCTGAAGCCTGCAGGGAATAAAACATAAGAGAAAGGGAACCATGTGCTGTAGACCCCTCTAGGATAACTCACCTGAGAATGCAGGCATTTTCTTTGTGAGGAGAAGCAGTTGGTTCAGAAGGGCAGGAAAGGATGGAAAGCAAAAAAGGACTTCTTAGAATAGGTGCTACATTTTCAGAGGACAGCTCTCTAGAGGTTTTGGTGCAGAGAAATCTTTGGGTCTGCTAAAAAGTAAATTCTCAGTGCACTGATACTTTTGCTGGCAGCATATTGGAATTATTAGGCAGAATCCTTTGCTTTTAGTTGAGCTATTTGCTAATAAAAAATCAGTGTAGCAAGCAGAATGAACTCTGCCCTGAAGTACATCCTCTGCAGCAGTTAAACATATAAATAAAACCCCAATAACCTTCTGCTGCACATTTTTCTTTACCTACATTTAAACAGCGTTAATCCTAGCTTTATTGTTATACCCATCACTAGTTAAATTCATTACACAAAATGGATTGTTTCATGCAGATGACTTTTCAGAGCACTGTTGTCTAGTTAACAATGTAAATTATTTCTCTAATAGAATAACATGTTAGGTAAGGAGAAGGGGTAATACTAAAATGCTAAGGGAATATTTCATGCAAACCCAAATACAAACACAGTTCAAGTAACATCTGGAGTGATTGGTAGAATTGGCATACCTGGAAAAACTGGGAAATAGGACCTTTTTCAGAAGAAGGGGAAAGAGAAAGGTCCTGTTGGGGCCCAGAAAAACTCAATTTTGCATTGCCGTGCTCTCTGCCTTAGCTTTTCTTTTAGGATTTAGGCCACTGTCACTGACTTTTGTTTGTGAAAACAGGTTGTCAGGTGACAGGAACCTTTTATGCTTGTGCTCCTCCTGAGTCCCAGACTCCTGGCATCCCGATTGAGCCAAGCATAAGGTCTGGTGAAGCCCTTGCCCTGTCAGGTAAGGTCTGTAACCCCCAGGCTTCCTGGGGAACTTGACAAGAGGCTTTCAGTTTTGACTTGTTTGGGGACCATCTTTACTTTCTGATGAAAGTTAAAAAGAAGGGGAAAAAAAAAACCAAACCTCTTTAATGAATGAATTTGATGTATGGGGTTTAGCCTCTGTTTTCCAGGATACTTAAGCACCTCTAGCCCCAGCGTCAAGGGATGGAGGTTGTTAAAATTAATGAAAGCGCTTCACTGGCTCACAGTATTAATGCTGGGTTGCTTTGGTGAGACACCAAATCAGACCTTCCCAGAGGAGTTTGGAAATTTTTGGGGGTCAGTGATTTAGGGCTCAGTTTTTCATCTGAGTGGAGCCCTCACAAAAACTGGTGTTACCTGGGTGCTTGGTTGTGCTCCTGCTGTTCCCATCTGGCTTTGATCCACTTCGTTATTGTAGGTGGAAAAAAAAAAAAGATGTTCAGGAAAGAAAAAGGAAGTTATTTCAGCCAGGTTTGCAGATGTCCAGATGCGGGGGAACTGTCTGAATAACTCTGGGAAAAAGGTGTGGGAATAATGGATAAACCTGTAATGTGGCGCTTCGCAGGTTTCTTGAGTGGGATTGTTCCCCTGATTCAGGGTCAGTATGTATGTATGTGGTACACACACACACACATGTGTGTATCTATATCCATATCTACATCTATCTATACCTATGTCTATATCTACATGTATATATTCAGTGCTGTGTGAATTCTTAGGAGTCAGCCAAGTTGACCAAATGGCCATATGAAAATAAGGCTGGGCATTTTGGGTACAGCCCTGTTGGAGCTGGAGCCAGCAGTCTCTTCTCTTCAGGCAGCTGAGTGCAAGTTTGCAGATCCCCTGTGCAGAAGCCTCTTTTATGCAAAATCTGGGAGGAAACATAGCTACTTCCTTATTAAATCTGAGGAAGTGTGTTGAGCTGGTGGGTTTATTTGTGACATGAACTTGGAAAATGTGACAAGCATCATCTTTTTGTGTGCAGATTTTTCCTTTTAAATGGAAATGTGAATTTTCCCACACATCAGTAGCCCTTTTAATACAATGAGAGAGCATTAATGCTTCTATGCTCAACGAGTTTTAGTATTTATATTGGGGTTTTTTTTTTCATTAATGTGAACTTCTGGGTGGTGCTGACGACCGGTCTCAGAAATCTCATGGAAACTTGTCTCTTGGCCTCAGCACAGATCTGAAACATAAAACATCTGTCCTAATGTGGTTCTTGTTTGTTTGTTTGTTTGTTTCACCATGTAGACTGTCGACTCCACATCTGCTTATATTACCGTGAAATACTGGTGAAGGAGGTGACAACTTCTAGTCCTGAAGGTTGTAGGATATCCCATGGCCAAAGTTACGAGGTCAGCAGCCTGGACCAAGTTATCTTCCCTTATCCAGAGGATAATGGCCAGAGGAAGAACATAGAAAAACTACTGAACCACCTGGAACGAGGAGTAATACTGTGGATGGCACCTGATGGCCTCTACGCTAAGAGACTTTGCCAAAGCAGGATCTACTGGGACGGGCCTCTGGCGCTCTGCAGTGACCAACCCAACAAGCTGGAGCGGGACCAAACATGCAAGCTGTTTGATACTCAGCAGTTTTTAGCAGGTAATTCCCACTATGGCTTTGATATTTTTTCTGGAGACGTCACTGGGTCGCTGTTCACATCAGCTTTACAGGAGTGCTCTTTCCATGCTACTTCATGAATTACCCCTTAATTCTTCTGGGCAAGTGCAGTCAAAGGGTGGTTGAATCCTGAATAGTCTTGTTAACTTCTGCACTGTGTGCGCATTCAATGCCCCTGCACAAACCAGCAGGAGTGAACTAATGCTCAGCTGGTGACACCCAATTCCCCACATTTCTATAAGAAGCGTGAGGAGGAACCTAACAAAATAGTCTTTCCTCAAATGGAGTGGCATAACAAAATGGATCCTGATCTTGTATCTGCTTGTTTAAGTCCTTGATAGGTCTGTAGTCTGCATTTGCAGTGCTCTCAACTTGACCCAGAGTGAGGTCTTGCCCAGGGTATACAAATTTGTGTAGAAAGCCTTCTTTTCAGTCTGTGCCAGTGTTTAAAAGATATCTTGGAGGTAAAAAGGCTTTCACAAGCTCTGGAATTTCAGGATTGAGTAATATTCTGAGCAAGGAGATGCTTTACCTTGCCAGAGTTGTGTGGAAATGTCTGGTTTTGCACCGATCAGTACAGAGGGGGGAAGGGCATACTTTAGGACAGTGCCTTTTCCTTCCAGTCCATGAAGGGAAGGGACAAAGCCTCAACTCTGCTTCCCAGCACACCTGAGCAGTTAAGAGAGGAGAGCTGTCCACTCAGAGAAACCAGTGGGAGATGGTAATTGTCCCAGAGGACAGCTTAGGCAGTAGTAATACACATTGGCCCTGTTTTGACATTTCTTGCATCGCTTAGAGGTGAACTGTATGCCTGTGATTTGGTGTGTTTTCTTACTAGAACAGAACATTAGCACCAGCATGACACTCTAAGGGGAATAATGCCTTGCAAAATTAAAAAAAAAACAACAGCAAACTAAATCTATCTAAATCAGCAGCTTTAGCATATTTTATATTCCAGAGTTGATGCACAGTCCTAGAAAAACCATCAAGAAAAAAATGCATTTAAAGAGAGAAATCTTACATGAATGTGAGAATTGACAGTTAGAAAGGGGAATTTGAGGTCAGGGTATTGGCTTGGGCTTCAATCACATGCTAATTTAAAGATGTATAATTCTGCCCCAATGATGGTTTTGGAAATCCCTTTCCCTTTTCTTCAGGTGGTTTTTTAGATGTACTCTGGGTTCTTCCAAACGGTTGACAGGACATCTCTTTTTAGACACCTAACCCCAGAGAGAAGCTCAAACAATAGTTATTTTTCACCTCTCCTAAATTACTTATGCACCAGTGCCTGTGCAAACCCCAACATGTGGTTGAAGTTACAGTCTGTGGTGTGTGCAAAGTGAGTTTTTGCATGGGATGATGCTCGGCTGGGTTTGTAAGTGACTCGCCATGGGCGTATCACATCTGCATGTTAACTGAATGTGCTGAGGTCCCAGACTGCAAGCAAGCTTAGGGATTCCCCCGGCTTAGGAAACTGGGTCTCCCTTGAGAAGAGAGGCAGGAGATCTCTGCCAGAAGAGGGAATCGTGAACAGCAGAGAAAGGGACATGCAGAACTGCTATGGAACTGCAGTTGTTAGGAAAACATTAAGTAGATGGACCCTGCAATGCAAACTGCACTGGAGCTGTGTTCAGAAGCCTCTACTGCTGAGAAAACTAAAATGGCAATAAATCAGAAACCAGGGGAATAGTCTCTGGGAAGAGAGATAAATGCAGTAAATTGGGCTGCTTGGAGAGTAGGAGCACAGAGGACTTGGACTGTGACAGGGGCAGCCAGAGAAATGTTGGCTTGGCAGAAGGAGAGGCAGATGGACCTGGAGTATCAGGAGATGGGAAAGCTTTGAGGAAGCACATGGGAAGACCTTTGGTGTTGGAGGATGCACTTGGGCCTGGAAAGGGAGACAGAGTGAGTGTAGGGTCTTAGAGAAGCATGGGGCTGACCTCAAGCCGCAATTATCCTGGTGGTGGGAAAGGGCTTTCTTCTCCAGGTCCATGCTGTGGGCACTCCCATGAGTATTCAGGATTTGGAGAGTTGCTGAGGCCAAGTAAAACATGGGAAAGAGGAAGGTGAAAGAAGTTCCCCATTAGCAGTGTGGTTGGACTGGCCTTGGGTGGATCATCCTTCCCTGTGCTGTAGCAGCACAGAGGGAAGCAGGAAAATAGCTCTTCTCTCTTGGCATACCCCCAGAAAGTTCATGGCACTTTTCAGGGATTCTGGGGAGACTTTGGGGAAAACTATGCTTTATTCCATGTTTCAAGAGAGCTGCCCATTGTTTTACTGACCCTACTAGTAACACCAGAAGTCCAAGCCAGCTATTATGGTAGCCACTGAATTCACACCTTGGCCTGAAAAGCTCACAGTTAGAGTAGGAATGGCAGGGGTGTATTTTGGGAAGAGATGTGTTTGTCATGTTAAGTTCAAAGACTCTCCCTTCCCTCTGTAGCAGAGAGGGTGCCTCTTTTAATACATTGGGTTTAATATTAATTTCAGTTTTTTCCAGAGAACATGAACAGGGTTAATTATAAATTAAAATGTAATCTTTACCAGTCAGCTGTCTAGAAATACAGCCCTTAACATAGAGTTTAGCAAGGATATTGCTTTAGATGGAGTTTTCTCTTTACTGGATGGAAATGCACTGTCTAAAACACAGTGTTTGGTCCACAACACTGATGATTTTCTTCTGAGTGCAAGTACCTCATAAAGGTCTCCCCCATTGTCTTTCATAGGGGACACTGACTATTGGAAAAATAATATAATTTGACCATTTCACTTTGCTCAAGGTTATGGGTTGGTGAAGAGAGTGCAGGAGCACAGAAGACAGAGGCTCTTTTGCTGGCTCAGTACATGGCTAAAATACAGCCATTACCTTTCGTCACCTCCATGTCCCCCAGTAGATACAGTGGTGGCAGAGGCTCCATGACTGTCTAGTTGGGCCTGAATTTCATGCCTGGCAGTACTTTGAGTCTCTGACTCTACTAAGCCATTGGTTTCAGTCCAGGTGTTGGGTGTCTGCTTGAGTGGTTCCCAGCTACCGCCAGGGTTCCCAGCTACTGCTCCAGGGGTTCTGCTGCTGAGGTCCAATAGAAGTATTACTTGGAAGGTGTCTTGGTTTGTGCATATGAAATTAATTGTGAGACAAGACAAATAGAAAAATCAGTGTTGTAACTAGCTCCCTCTGATCTGTGGGAAAGTCTCCAAACTCAGTGTCTTCTCTTTTCTTCTTGTCTTTTTCCTGACCTCTCTCGTCCTACCCTGAAGTTACTTTATCTTTTCCCCTTGTCTTCCAGGGTCATCCACACAGTCTGTCTTACCAGCCTATACTGGTTTTGGCTGCAATAGAGTTAATTTTCTTCATAGAGGTCCATGTGGTGCTATGGGTTGGATTTGTGACCAAAACAGTGCTGATAACACAGGAATATTGTAGCTAACGTTGAACAGTGCAAGCACAATGTCAGGGTGTTCTCTGTTGCTCACTCTGCCCTCACATCATGCAGTCTGGGGTGGACAAGAGTCTGGGAAGGGACACGGCTGGGACAGCTGACACAAGTTGAGGAATAGTCTATACCATGTGACCTTGTTTTCTGCAGTAAAACAGGGCATGGGGGAATTTGCCAGAGGTTGTTGTTGCTTGGAGATTGGCTGAGCATTGGTCTGCTGGTTGTGAGCGACTGTTTTTTCTGTCACCTATTTTTCTTTGTTTTGTCTTTTTTTTTCTTTTTTCTCTTTTTATCCATTAAATGGTCTTTATCTCAAGGCACAATTTTTTTTGCCTTTGCCATTCTGTTTTTCTCCCCCGTGCCAGGGACAGGAGTGAATGAGCAGCTGCATGGGGCTTGCCTGTATGCTATGATTATTCCACAACAAAAATTTTCTCTTTTTCCAGAGCTACAAGCCTTTGCTCACCATGGACGTCCACTGCCAAGATACCAGGTCGCTCTTTGCTTTGGGGAGGAATTTCCAGATCCACAGAGGCAGAGGAAACTAATTACAGCCCATGTGAGTAGTATTTCTGCCTTACCTAAAAGAAATACACTTCTTCGAGGATATGAATCTGCCAGTCAGGCTTTTGAACCTCATGCAGGTTGTGAGGGAGGTAATAAATTCTTGAAAATCTGGCACCATGCAGAGCAAGGTTTAATCCCCAGATCTGCCAAGGATTGACCGGTAGCCCTCAGTAGGGCAGAGCACCTGATTTTCCCTCTCTGTAGAGCATGTTATTTGTGATCTGTTGAAAATCCCATCAATACCTAAAGCTGAAATGCACCCTGGAACTGCTGGGCTGTGTAGCTATCACCAGACCAGTTGTGCAGCTCGCAGTGGTGCCAGTGCACCTGGCCAGTGCAGAACATGGTGCTTTTTCATCCACTGCACCTGAAGGTGCTCCAGAATCCCAGCCTGCATCTCAGGGACCTCAGCCCTTAATGAGATGCAGGGACTGCCTGTGCAGCTTCAGGGTTCAGGTAGCTGGCAAGCTCATGGGCTGACTGACCACAGTTCACACACACTCAAAGCTAGTGTTTCGGGATGCTCTCTGAGAGAGGGTGATGACAGAGACTGAGACCAGGTACTTTCTGAATTGGCTGTATTGGCCCATAAAACCACAAGAGAGGTGATAATGCGCACATTAGTGGCAGGGTTAGCTTATTGCATCCTTGGGAAGAAAACCGGTGTGTCTCTTAATTTTTTGAAAGCCCCTTCAGTAGCAGCAGAAGAGGGACAATGTAGTAGCCCCTTCAGTAATCAGACTTTTATCATAAGCTGTGGCCTCCCCTTAACTGCATTGCTGCCTAGCAGTTCTCTGGGGTGGAAGTTGTGAAGTTCACAAATTCCATCCTGAGCTGTGCAATGGCTAGTTAGCTGCTCATTCCCGATTCTCCCTAAACTCTTTTCTATTCCTATTTTGGTTTTCCAGCTTTCCATCCCTCCTTCCTCTCACCAGCCCCCTTATCCATCTCTGGTCCTGGCATCTTTTCTGTGAGCCTGTATCTCCTGCTCTTTCTAGAGCTTTGGTTCCCCCTTACCAATTGCTCAGTCTGCTCAGCCTCTTAGTCTGTCCTGACCCGTGAGCTCATGGGGCTCCAACCATCCCACCAAACATGCCATGGGAGCTGTCTGGCTCACCTGTCCTGCTACCTTCCCATCTCCCCTATGGCATTGTTTTCCTTCCAAATGGTGCCCATTCTTAATGTGAAGGGCCTGGCTGACCAGCAGGAGTGGGTTGTGTAGAAGTGTCATCTAGCCTGTCTGTCCCCTGAGAGTAATGAGAGCTTCAGGTATTTGTTCTCAGTGTACAGCTTAAATATTTGCAGTCAGAGCCCAAAGCCCTGAGGAGCAGTGGGGGTTTCTGAAGAGACACAAGTGAAGGCAGTGTTAAATCACACAAATCCCACTTGGTGGTTGAACAGATTCCTCGTCAGAGCTGGAATGAAGAGAAACAAGAGAAATCATGGTGTGAGGTCGAAGCCTAATTTCAAACACAGTCATTTGGCCCTGTATCTCAGTCTACCTGAGGGCTCCAGCATTTCAAGTCCTCAAAGTACTTTGCAATGCAGACAAGACTTTTGACATATTGCATATGTATTTAAACACCTCGAGGGGCCGTGGACATGTGTGTCTTGTGAGCACCACTCACGCCCTGGGGCTGGCTAAGGGGCTGAAATATTTTATACATTATTTGTGTCACTGATACATGCCCATCTAAAGGAAGGCTGTGGAGGTAAGGAAGTGTGTGCAGCTAGTAAGGCACTCAGCAGCAGAGCTAGGCTAGGCTAGGCAAGACCTATCTTAAAATAGAGATTAGTGAGACCGCTGAAACATTTTTCCCATTCTGGTAAGCAGAACTGTTTTGTCTCGCCTTGTTTTCAACTTAAAACCACCATAAATAATCAAGATGAGGAGCATGAAGTTTTGTCACATGTCTGATTAACATTTTGTCTGTTCTTAAGGTTGAACCAATGTTTGCCAGGCAGCTGTATTACTTTGCTCAACAAAACAGTGGACATCTGCTGAGAGGCTATGATTTACCAGAACTTGTGACTAGTCCAGAGGATTATCACAGATCTATTCGCCATTCCTCTATTCAAGAATAAGATCTTCAGAAAGAGTGTCTTTAAAGGCAATGTAAAGATTGTGCAGAGTGGAGGAGCAGATCTGGGTCACGATTTGGAGATCCACATCACAGCTGGATACGTTCAGGGGTTCAGTGATAGGAAAGTGAACTAGGACAACTGTATTGTACAATAAAAATGACGTGTCTTCAACATTTGGATGTTATGTCTCACATAGAGTTCCACTGTTGCTGAGAATAACTCAAAACTGACAAAATGATTGCTGTGTTTACGTTTGCTTAATGTTCTTCTTGGGTTTTGTGGATTGATACGTACCGAAGACTTCAGTCCAGAGTTTACACTGTTACCTTTGCAGGGCTATTTATTTTGGATTACTGATCTCAGGGAAAGTACATAAATTTGTGGTGTTCCCAATTTGAAACTGTAGTTACTGTAGGTGGGTAGTAAATGTAGGTGGTTTATTGAGAATAGCTAATACATGTTAGTGGTTATAAATTTAGATTCATAAGTGTGATGCCTATATTCTTGTATAGAATATTTCATTGTATTTTTTGAAAACAATGCAATTCTTCAGAGACATATTTTTTTAATGCCTGACTGACATTTGTCCTGACAATGAATTTTGTTGCTGCCATTGTTTTTATTGAATTAGCTTCCATGATAGCAATTTCTGAGGTGATGCATTTATGGTACTGTGTTAAGAAAAGTGACCATTCAGCTCATATTACCTGTGAATTTAGTGGATTAATCACTAAAATTCTAGAGTCCCAAAGAGCAGGTTTAAGAAGAAATTACATTTTTCTTATAATAGAAAGCTACCATGCATTATACATATATATATTTATGTATATATGCATTAAAATGAAGTTGGCAGACCTTGCAAATAGCACAGAAATGGTCCAGCTACCCCTTTTTTGATGTCACATGCATGAGCTGGGTTAAAATAACCACTGCCTCTGACTTACACAGAGCCACCTCTGCTCTTTGTGTGCACTTGCAGTGTTTTTCCAGTGGTACTGAAATGACTGAAGGGAGAGCTCAAGGAGAGCAGCATTTAGCCTCCTTTATTAAGACAGTTAAGGAAATAATTGTTTGAGTATTTGTAGAATTTGATGCAATTTTCAGCTTTTAGTGATAGGATGCCATTATAAAGACAAAGAGAAGGGATCTGCTGAGTATACGTGTCAATGACATTTCCTCGCTGTTGAGCAGACTGTGTAATCTTTGGGGCCTTAATTGCTGAACATGATCTCCCTGTGCTTAACAGACACACTTCACTTGACTTCCTAAATGAGGAAGAAAAAATGGTACTTGGTCTGGCAGCAGACTTGTGTTCTAGGGACTTCGAATTTATACATCTTAGAGATGCATACTCTTCTGGGATATATTATCCCCCTCCTTCTCCACAGTGCCAAACAGAATCAACAGATCATTTAAACTTTGTTACTTGAAGGTTTTTTTCCTGGCTTAAAGATTTCCATGGGGGGGACATTAAAAGCAATGCTCTAGGGGAACTTCAGAGCTTCGCATATGCGTTTGTCCTGTGCATACATTTTACAGAAAGGGACTTTTGTGTTCAGACTTAACTGGTACAATACAAATATTTGATGTGCTCTTTCAGTTTTTTTCTAGTGGTCGTTGCTTCATATGCTCATTGCTTCAGCTCATGTCTTAGAATAAAGTTCTATTTCCCTACCAGCTCGATTCATACGTGTTGTTTTCAGTAGTGGGACAGATCTAACGTGCGTGGTTCTGCACTGTGAACCTGGGCAGTGCTGCTGGCTGTCTATGGGGAACTCTGTTCTAAGCCAAAAGTGCAGAGAAAGGTCAAAAGGTAAGTATTTTTGCTTACAGAAATGTCTGCGATACTAGCCACAGGTAGTAGAAAAGGGGAAAATTGGGAGGTTACCCTTCAGCTGTTGGTCTCCCAACAGGCCCATGGACAATGCAGCAGAGCCCTGTAGCCAGGGATCTGGTGCTGCCACCTGAAGGTTCTGCCCCTGCCTCTCCAGGACCCCTGAGTCTAGGAACCAAGCTGATGCCTCCCTGGCCAACCCATCTCGTGGGGACCTCTGACTGCCACTTGCTGGGCTGGCAGCTGGAGGTGGTGGTTGCTGGTTGCTATAGTTCCAAGAGTGCTTTCAAGTGAGTAAAGCTAGGAGAGGGTGAAAAGGAGGATGATACAGTGAACTAAAAAGTTTTAAATAGGAGTGAATTCACCAGGAAGCTCCTCTTTACTGGAAATCAGGGTGGTGAGAGGAGTCCTTGGGTGCAGGAGCTCACAGAGCAAGCAAGGTGTGAAATACAGTTATGAGATCTGTGAAGTGTGTGAAAATGGGGGGTGGGGACCATTTTCTCTTTTTGTGGAGACTCCTATTGACTATCAAGGTGCATTATGATTTTTTTGCTCTGGAATGAGCTTTTAACTATTTTCCTTGAAGTAGCATAATTTAAAGCCAGTGGTTGTGAAGGGGGAGGGAGAAGAGCACCATCTAAGTTCTGGCCAAACACAACTTGCATAATTTAACACAGAGAGATGCAGGTGAAAGGCTTATTTTAACTGACCAAAGAGGTTGAGGTTTTTCTCTTGGAGGGATGGTGCAGGGGGAAGAGTGGAAGGAAAATCAAACGGTTGATTTGAACCATAAATTATTTTGCATGTGATGACTTTAAAGCTGCGTTTACTTTTGTGACCATTTCTTACTGTTCAAAATGACTACAGATACCTGAAGTGGGGAGGAAAGAAAAAGCAAACAAGAAGAAAACCTGGGAATGTTTTCTCTGTTTAGAATCTTTTTTATGTTCACTATGTGAAAGCATTTGAAGTACTTCCTACCTCTGTCAAATTCTGTTTATAGTTTCTGAGGTCAACTTCCTTCCTGTTATGATTTCGGTGGCATTGTAAATGATATGTTTTACTCCTGTCAACACCAAAGGCATACCAATTTGGTATTTTTTTTTTTCAAACGATATTTGTGTCAGTATTGGTTTTTCTGATTTTAATACAGCCACAGTTACAGCTGTTTGTTGAAAGGTTTTCATATGCCAGAGGAGCACCAATATTCAAAATTTGGTTCTGCTAAGCAGTTCTTCCTACTGCTGTAAACTGTATTAGCCTTGTGGGTTAATCAGAAACAAGGAGTTATATTTTAAGCTGAGATACAGTGTAATGGGGTTTGTGGAAAAAACACAGGATTCATGTGAAAACCCCTGTGGCCTTTTAGACAGGCATATGCACGGTGTTTACATCAGCATTTGTCAGCGGCATGGAGGCGGGGAAACACCGCCTTCAGCAGAGGGCTTTCAGGAAAAAGTAAAGCATTTTCTCTTGCAAACTCTTAGATCACTGTCTGTGTATACTTGTACAGAAGGGGGAAGCGGGGGGTGGGGAGGGCAGAGAGAAAGAGAAAGAGTACTCACCGATAAAGCCCAGTGGTTTGAAAAAATCATATCTCTTTTCCCAGGTATCTGAACTGTATCTGAAATTTAGATAAACCTGGATGGCAAGATGTTAAAGATTGCCACGGTGGTTTTTAACTGAACTCTGATTTGGCTTGTAGGAGGCTAAGAGTTATTTATTAGTAATTGAGTGCTTGTGAGTTTGGTCTGCTCTGAAGGGAAGTTGACAGGTTGTGACTCTGGACAGTTAGGAGGTAGCTGGTGTGTAGCTCATTCAAGCACTTTAATTTCAAGTGTACAGTCAGGTAAGCACATACTGTTTGCATCTCAGTGGAGTGGTTACATCCACTGCAACCCACAACCACTGCTGAGCTCCAGAAACCAACTGACCAAATGCCTGCAGATTGCTCAGTGCCTTGACCATGCTGAAATGGCAGTCAAGAAGGAGCTAACTTGGGGTGTCTCAGAATAGGATTCTTTGAACTATAGACATTAACTTACAAACATGCTGATTGGATGGGTTGTCGTTGCCCTTTTGGCAATCGGCAAGAGGAAAAAGCAATCGCCTGTGCTCAAGTGGAAACTGACGAACAGGCCAAACGCCTCAGTACTGGGCTTGGATTTGTTTTTCCACTTGGCCCTGGCAGCGACTGACTGGAAAGCTGGTGTCGGAGCGGCTCTGCATAGGGTGATGTTCCGCAAAAAGCCAATTATCAAGAATGGGTAGAGCCTAGTCCAGGTTTTCAGCTCTTAGACAAGAGTAGCTTCATGCCCTGGTAAACAATGGCAATGAAACATAGGACTTGATTTTGCAAATGCATTTTTATTGTTTCTACACAGCATGGCTGCCATGCATGTCTCTGCAGGCAACTGGCAGCCTCTGCCACTCCAGCTTACAGCACTGCCAGCTGAGGCCAGACCTGGGACTGTATGCTGGGCACTGCTCTCAAATCAGTCTCCCAGGCTTCAGCTATCATTTCCTGCTCCCTTCAAAAGGCAGATCATGATTTATGAAAACAAAATTGTCTTTTAAGCTAAGATTCGAGTGACTTCATAAACCAGAGCTAATGTGTGCCCTCCAGATTTCTGGGAAGTGTTTTCATCTTTGACCCTTGGTTTGAAGACCAGCTTCTGAATTCTTGCTCTAGAAATGTCTGAAATCCAAAAACTTACAGACTCTGGTTGTCCTGTCTGCTCACCTCAGCTTTTAACTCCTTTCCTGGCCAAGCAGAAATTATATCCGTGTATTATAAACAAAAACACTAGAAGAAGTTCGGTGAATGTCCACACGAACCTGTGAGGTTAGAGCAGATACTTGCATCTTCCCTGAAATTTGCTTTCCAAGCTCTCTCAGCTATATCAGTGCTCGTGCAAT
This sequence comes from Empidonax traillii, assembly GCF_003031625.1. Taxonomy (NCBI): domain Eukaryota; kingdom Metazoa; phylum Chordata; class Aves; order Passeriformes; family Tyrannidae; genus Empidonax; species Empidonax traillii. Next base: position 1,035,794 of record NW_020955285.1, on the reverse strand, counting down.
GTGTACATCACTATGTGCATGAAGCACATTTCATTGCATCCTCACCAGGTTGTTCATCTTTCTCCTTCTTGCTTCCTTTGTAAAGTGCAGATGTTTTAATCTGGATCAGGCAACCAGAGGAAAGCCCTGATTTCTTCAGTTCTGCAAGATCCAGGTTCTCTCTCTCAGCTGGGGATGGCCAGCGCAGCACAGGCAGTGGTCAGACACTTTCAGGTTCAAGCACTTCTGCTGTTTGTCTTCAAAATGCATTAGCCTGTCTCTGTTGATGGGTGAGTCCTACTCATAGATCAGGCTATATGATAGTCTTATGCCTTCTCCTCCTGGTGTAATATAAGCACTGGCTTTGGCACATGGCCATGAAGAAATTTCTTTTTTTTTTCCTGGTGCTTGCAGCTATCTAGTAATGTACATCGCTAAATACCTTGTTGTTGGTCTAGCTACCTTTTGGCTCTCTCTTGGGTCCTCTCTCAGTTTTCCTCTACATTGACCACAAGATCTAAAGGCAGATATTTCCTCTTACTATTTACTCAGTGTCAAGCATGATGGGGCATGCTGACATTCGAAGGTCAGCCTCTGGACAACACCACAATTCCTGTAATTGTGAGTAGGATGTCCTCGTGTCTTGCCAGTTGTGACTCTCACTCTCAAAACCATGAACTGCTCAGGAAAAAAATATAATCATGGCAATCATTTATGCTAGGCTTTCCCATAGGAAGCTAGTGTGCAGCTTCTCTCAGCCTGAGCCACCACATATTTTTCTCAAGGAGGTGATTGAATCAATTGTTTCTCACACTCCTGTCACAGCCATTCATAATTCTCTCATGCAAACAAAGGCTGAGCATTTCCAGTTTCTAGCACAGAGCATCTAACCTCATATAAAATTGCTTATAGAGCTGGATGTCCTACTTTTTTCCTTTCAAACTTCTGGGTTTCATGACTTTTATATCCTCAGAAACTGAAGTTATGGGTCAGGTCTTGTTTCATCTCCAATAGCTCATTTTCATTTCCTTTTTTCACACATGATCAGGAGGTTTAGCCCTCTTCATGACTGTCCCCTCCCACACTAAAAACCCATGCAAGGAGTAGTGAGAGAGAAAGACTTCAAAAACAGGGTGAATGACCTCATCATGTATCTACTGTAGAGACGTCAATCTCCAAGAAATAGGAAAGGTCAGAGCTGTTTAGAGCAAAGGGGTTTTCACAACACAGCTAAAAAACCCAGACTGGGTCTGAAGGGTTCTTGCTGTCCTCACCCTTTATCTCATCTTTTCCCAAAGCTATTTGATGACCCTCCATCCAGAGGCTGCTGTGTGGTTTTTAGCATAGATTACCATCCTATGTACCATTGCCAGACATGGATTTTCCAAAAGAATATGATGACATAAATGACAGATGTTTGCACGGGAAGAGTGCAAATTTTTTTTTTTTTCCTTTTTAAACCAAACACAATTTTTGTCTTCCAGAGCTTCTCTCACCTCGATATAACTGATTCCTGGAAGTTTTAATTGCACCTTCTTAAAAATTTTATTATTTCAACTAATTAGTCTGCATGGTTGCTGAACTTTGTGTGCAGATGCTGGGAGAGAGGCAGACAAGCCTTCTCTGTGGTGCTGGTGGTGGCAGGAAGGTGGAAGAGCTGGGAGCTGTCTGTGTCCCAGGGACCGTGGGCTGGGGAGTGAGTTTGCCTGGTGTCACTGGGTGTGGATGCAGGTCAGCCATATCAGCAGACAGCCCCAGACCGAGGGGTGACTCTGAAGTCTCACTTTCCTTTAAAACCATCACTTTACAAATAAAATGGCTTACCTACAATCCCCACACAGTTACAGACACTGTCTAAATATAGCAAGCATCGATGTCTATCTGTAAATTACAAGGAAATGAATAAATCGAGGCGACACAAACCGCAAAAAGGAAGTTTGAGATCGGCCTGGAGCTGTGATAGGTTGGTGTCTGCTGAGAGACCCTGCCGAACCTCCGCCATCCACTACAGAGGTGACACAGCCGCCAAACATGACCAGCCTGTCCGGGCTCCCCGGCACGCATATCCGTGTGCTGCCACTCTCCAGAGATCTGACCTGCGTCTACTGGTCTAGACCCATGCCTTGGGGGCACCCGTGCCCACAGAAAAGCCAAAGGCACCCCTGGCATTGGGGGTCCCTGTCACAGCAAGGGGACAGTGTGGCCTTTTCTGGAAATGAGTTCATTTCTGGAAGGCAGTAGTGGGGGGTGCTTCAGCACTCAGGGGCATGCAGAGAAGATCAATGCAGGAAGTTGAAGCATGATTTTTATGCTGCCTACCATCCTGCAGCCTGCTATGTGCAGATATTTGGCAAGGTTATTTGACCTGGCTTCGTTTTTTTATTATGAAAGTGAGTTACTTTTTTCTTTGAAAAATTTGTAACAAAGCCAGAACCACTAAGTTAAGTATGAAGGTTTTGCATACTGAGTATATGTGTGCAGCTAGCAAGCCACCCTCATCCGTCTTTAATGTTGTTTTACACAACTGTCAAGGTTCATTCCCATGTGAGTGAGATGCTAATGATTCACTAAAAGTTTTATGAAAATATTGGGTTGGGGAGAGGAGATACAGAAAGATCAAGTGCAAATCTGCATCTGCTGCAGGCTCTCAACACATATTAGGCACTTAATTTTTTAGACTCCTCCTGGACAGGAGTGTCCATCGATGTCTTGTACCTTATTAAACCTAAGAGACTGCACGGGAGGACATGGCCAGCTAATTCTGCTGCTCCAAAACTCCATCTTACCTGCAAGGTCTTATGGAAAACAAGCCACACACTCCAAGGGCTCACTAAATCCATTTCTCCTCCTTCCACATGCTTGGTGTTTCCAGGGTGAAGTCTGTAGTTCTTGGCACCTACAACCCCTTCCCCTGGCCACCAGCCTTTGGGCAGGAGAACATGAGTGCTCATGTGCAGCCTCTCCTTCCAGCCCCTCTGGCACACCCCCACGGATGGGCTAGTACTGAATTAATCTGGCAGGATGCAAGGATTATCAGCATTGCTCTTTACCATTCCAGCCAAACTGTGTCTTCCCCTGGAAAAACTCTCCATCTTTGGAGGGAAGAGGTAGAGGAGGGTGGCTGCAGGCATGGACCCAGTGGAGGCAAGAGCAGGTGTGGAGGAGGACAGGTGTGGGTTGAGTTGCCAGGTACAGCTGGTGATCATTAGGGCCATTTAGTACGTGCTGCTAAGGTGAATTAGCTTTGCCTTTCACAAGGGAAGGGGCAAGTGGGTCTGGGGTGGAGAAGTGGGTTTTGGCCAGGAGGAGAAGTCAGCTAATTCTCAGAAATAAGGCAGCATGTGCAGACCTGGGGAACAAGAAAGGCATGAAAAAAAATTAAAAAATAATGCATAAAGGCAGCTCTTCCCCAGCCCCCCCCCCCCAAAAAAAAAAAAAAAAAAAAGGGAAGAGAAGCTAAAATTGACTGGAAAAAGAGGTGGACAGGTATGAACTGATGCTTGTGGCTGTACAGGGAAAGTCAGTTATGGGGTTGGGGGAATGGGAGCTGTGATAGGGTCTGGAAGAGCTCTATGATGGTTGAGAGAGAGAGATACCCTAAGAGAGTGGGCCAGGAGCACACCTGGTGACCATACCAGGGGAGAGTGGGGGAGGGAACAGGGAACAGGGATTGAATGGGGGTGAAAGAGCTCCCCGAGGGACTGCAGTGGGGCCTTGGCCATGAGGGAGGGTGATAGTGGGGTTGCTAAATGGAGAACAGAAAAGGGTTTGAGGAATACAGGGTAGGGAGTTGTGCTTGGAATGGGGGACAAAGCCTGAGGAAGAGCTTGGAGGGAGAAAAGGGGCAGAAGGCACAGCAAGAGGGATGTTGCAGCCACTGGTGCTCTGGCAAGCAGGAGGAAAGGAGATCAGGAAAGAGGAAGAGAATGGAGGATGTGTCTAGGTCTAGAGGAGCTGGAGGAAAGGGTTATTGGAGGGCCTTGCCAGGAGGTTTTTATCCGTACTTAGAAAATGGGAAAAAGCACCTCATGAGCTGGAACAGAGCAAGCCAGAATGAACCCAGTGCTACAGAGAGAGAAAATCGGGAGACTCAAAGCTGCTGGAGTGGTTCTGAAGAAACTTTGTGCAGAGGGGCAAGGGGAGGCTGAAAAAAGCAGCAAAACCACAGCCAATGATACAGCCGAGGTCACGGCAAGGCCAGGTGGAGAGACAAGAAGATGATGCTGGGAGAGAGACAAAGGTGACCATAGAGAAGGAACTGAGAGGCCAGTGATCAGATAAGGAGTAAAGCATAGCCTGAAGAACGTTTTTAAGAGGAGTGAAAGTTAACAAGTGGTCCTGATGCGGTGAAGCCTTAGTAAAAGTGGGATGTTGAATATTTCCTCGGTTCCTCAACAAAGTCAAGCGAAGCTTCTTTGGCTTCAGGTAAGTGTCTCCCCACAGATAGCCACGTGCTCCTGCTCTGGCCCAGCCATCTCCAGCTCCATGTTTGGAGGTAGAAAGTGAAGAGCATTACTTTCGGAACAAAGACAGCAATTCCTGCGCAGTCCACCAGAAAATCTTGTCATGACTGCCAAGGGTTTAATAGGCCAAGAAGGCTGATTTTACATAGCAAATAGTTCAATTAATCATTAATTTTATTGCCAGTGATGCAAAAGTACCAGCTGCCATTGCTAGTTAACACTTCTTGTCTGCAAAGTCCAGCTTCTTGGACTGGCAATGCCATGACCTTGCTCCCAGCAGAAGGCATTGCTGTGAGCTGCAGGGATGCAGGGAAGCACGGGTGCCCAGCATGCATGGGATTACTCTGGACCAGACAGTCCAGCAGAAATGGTCTTTGCCTCTCCAGGAGCACTCAGCCAACCCTGCACATCCAGTGTGTCCATCTCCCTGCGAGCCCCTTGCAGTCATTCTGGGGCTGGTCTGGGAGAACCACTGCTCCTTTCCTCCGTCCCATAGGTGGAGGGGAGAGGTTAAATGCACCAGGCAAAGGTCATCTACCTGATGCTTGAGAAAGATTCATGCTGATGGCAGTGCCTGTAAAACCTCTTCGAGCTCACAGCCCCTGTGTTTTGGGTCCTGTACAAGCATGGGGCAAGGTCTTCTGCCTGGCAAGTGGGGAAGTTAACCTGTCCCCAGGGTGTGGGGGAAACATCTGGTGAGGTTTGCTAAGGAGCAGATAAAGGTCTAGGGTAGGTCCAGAGTAAAGGCTACCCAAAGGCATCCATCCACCCCTGAAATAATGCTATGCTTATTTGTGAGAAATCATTTAGATTTGCTTTTAAAAGCACTGGAAGCAGGTGAGTTTTAAGATAGCTACACAAAGCAAAGGTGCCATTTATCACTTCTTATGCTGATGATTAAAGCAAAGGTTTTCTTTTCTCTCTAAGGAATATTGTGAGCTGTGTTCAATTGTGTTAATGACAGCAGTAGCAACAACAGAGTAAGTATTGAGTGGAAACTGAGGTGTTGGTGAAACACTCACAGTCTAACAAGCTGGAGTGGGGCAGGACTGGGGTAGAGGTCTGAAATTGATTCCACTGACTTTGTGGGCTGAGATGTCACTCCAAATAGTAAAGTCTGGTTTTTTAAAAACCAGAGATGACTTCAGTAATTTGGGAGTGGTTCTGTGATGTTACCTGACTGCCTGTGTTTTGATGGCCAATTCGGAACTGAAGTAACTGATGCAGTGGAAATAATTATCTCACTGTCTGATTTAGTCACTCCAGCAAGGTGTTTGCAGAACGTGGCTGTTTTGTATAGGATAACAAAAAAGCAATGGGCTGCCTAATTCAATTAAAAGCGAATAGCTACAGTCTAGGCACTGACAGCATGTGGGAGGAAGTGGTGTTGTTTCCACTGTGACTGGCAGCAAGTGACTAGCAAAAACAAGGTGGTTTGAGGAAGGCTTGCGTGTTAATGGCATTTCCCTGTTCTGTTTGTCAAGCAAAGGTGGGAATATAGAGTCAGAATTTACTTGAATTCGTTCCTTTACAAGAATAGATGAGGGGCCTCCATGGGAACGATTTCGAATTGCCGCGACACACAGGCAGCACCCTGAGCTTGCCTGCAAAGCGCCCGTTTGTGTGAGTGGCAGGTACCCTAAAGTCACTGTGGGTGAAACAGAAAAAAAAAAAATCACTGTGCGTAGAGCAGGCTGGAGATGGTGGCTTGTCTGCTGGGAGTGCTGAGCTGCTTTCGCTCTCTCTCTCTGTGGCAGTCGGACTCCCACCGCCTGCTGTCAGCTGGAGTCTCGTACCTAGAAAAAGTCTGCCCATGGCGTGGCTGATTCACTTCATACTTGCAGCAGTTGTAGGCCCACGTTGTGGCCATGGGCTCAGCAGTCTGGCTGCGGTGTTGGACCAGAGTTGTTTCCAGAAGTGAATCAGACTGTCTGATGGCTGTAGCAGGCGTGGTAACCCAAAAGTGTCTAAGAGCACCTTCCTCTGTCTCTGCCTGTCTTCATCTTTCCCTCATTATTCCCTCATGAAAAGGCCACCTGTACTGGTTCTGGGTGTTCCATCCTATAGGACAGGCTATAGAATGTTAATTCCCTTCTGAAAGATGACTTTGCATAAAGAGAAAATATTTATCGAAATTCATTTTAAAACAAAATTGCCAATAAGCAATTAAATCCAGCCTTTCACTGGCATAATCTTCAGTCAGCATCTTGAGAGAGAGACATAACTAAGGTGCAGGCCAGAGAAGGACAGTTCCTGGGCTCTGCCTACCCCTTGTGGGAGGGTGGCAGTAAGCAGGGATGGCAGCTCTTGCCCATTGCAGATGTGTTTTGGATTCCTGGCATGCTCCTCTGCTGGAAGCACTGGCTGCCTCCTTCATAAGCCTGGAGGAATCCTGGTTGGTACTTTTGGTTTGGCAAGAGCATGGTTCAATGATGTATGGGGTTGTGTGACAGCAAGAGGCAATGGAGAGGAGGGTGATGTGCATGGGAGGCAGCACCAGACAACGGTCTGAAGACTGAGCCTTCCTCATCACTACCTGCAGCAGTGAGGGTACAGCAAATAGTGGGTAGCAAGTCACTCACCCCTTGGGGCCATCGGAAGCAGCACATTGGGTTGCTGGGGCTGTAGCTGCCCCTGCCACAAATCTGCAGAGAACACAGTATATGTGTGCAGAGGAGGGGGCAGGAGCTTCTCAGCACAGAAATTTGGCTGTATTCGATAAGGCACAGGCTGACAAGTACGTGGCGCCTCTCTCACTGCAGCCCTGCGCTCCTACTTACGGCTCTCACTCTACTGTAGAGCACAACCATCCTGGCCATGCTGGGTGTCTGGGAAGGCAGAGCCTGCGTGTCCTTCAGCATTCTCGAGCACCGGCCACAGGGGCATCTCTGGGAAAACAGTGAGAGGAGAGGCAGTCTCCTGTGTGATCAAAGATGCCTTAATACCACTAAATGAGTGTCCTAGTCTCTTGAGGATATTACCCACCCCCCATTCCCACCATCATAACTCAAGGATGTGCCCAAAGCGAAGATAACAAGAGCATGGCCGAGTGGTGCACATGGCTGTACTGCATAGCTCCAGTTGTTTCAGGGCTCTGAAGTCCCGTGTTCTCAAGCCGTGCCCACAGCTGATGGTATTTGATGTTTTGGTTGTCTGAAATGGTTTCCATTTCCAGCTGAGCCTGGGAAGGGCAGCTCCTGCTGCTCAGTAATGGGGGTTGGATGAGCTGGGCACTGCTGGGAGGGACCAGGATGCTTCACCTCTAAATAAAACCCCTATAGCTGTTGTTAGCCAGCCATACAGAGACAGCATCTACTTGACCACATTTACTTACATGAAAGGGCAGTTCCTTTTGTTCTGTGGTTGGCATCAGGAACTTCACACCAGTGATTT